>NW_003546278.1:338122-349344 GCF_000090795.2 Amphimedon queenslandica | reverse complement strand
TTAAAATTTAAATATTTTGATAATGAAATGGATAAGTTAAAAATAGCACTGAATATGGAAAATAAGAGGTGTCTAAATTAAGATTATTATGATTGTAATTATTGTGAAATATTGTATAGATTGCGTTCTAAGTACTCATTAACTGCACCATATAGTGAAGCAAAGGAATATTTTTTTACAGCAGCCCCAAAATAGTTAATTTATTGCCATCAAGTATGAAAGGTATATATTTTGAGAACACAACATATGACAGTAAATGTAATTCTGCATCAAGTATATTGTTAGAATCACTTTTGAAAAACGGATCCCACATAGTAGGCATATTGATATGTGTATCAAATAGCATTAGGAAATTGAAGTTGAATGGCTTTAGTGATTTTGGTGAGCAATGTCACACAATAGTGAGCCCTATTTTTATGAATCAGCACACTTGTATCCTAATGATAATTTTGATAGCCAATTAGATATTCCAATTGCAATCCCTGTTGATACACATGGCACTTGTTATGTAGCAGAGATTGTTGATGTATCAAGTATTGATAGAATAGAAGAATGTAATGATGATAGTGACTCTGAAGATGATAGTCTTGATGACAACAATAGAATGTATACCAATAAGAGAAACCCTACCCTCAAATGGCACTGTACAAGCAGGTGCAAGCCTTTATTAAAAAGTGACATTAGTTCTATTATTGAGACGATATTTTGATGAACCCATTAAAGAATTGAGGAAGCATTTAGTTGCATGCGATTAATGTCCTGATGATCATTATGACAAGATCCCTGCATGTTGAAAAAATTGATCAAGTGTATGAACATGATAACTGTGATAATACAAATGTAATGGTAATGGTTAAAAAAGTTGAAAATAGTGTTGAAAAATATTAAAAATATTCAGAAAATGTTTTTGAAAGGATATGCCATCCTATTGTGTGTAGTTGTAATGATAATGGCTGTAAAAGTATGCTGTGTATTTTACACAATGCATCTGTACATTATCATTTGCTGAGACGCCTTTTAAAACACTTATGTTGCTAGAAATGCCCATTTAACAATAGATAATATTGATTCTTTCCTTGCTGATGGCGTTATAGCACAATTGATGAATTTAAAAATTAATGGAGCAGATAAGACTGAATTTGATGTCTATCATGCTATTAACGATGGTGAAGAAGATGACCCATTTAGATTACCAAATTTAGATACTGTACTTTATTTTCAGTACTCAGATGCTATTAATGAATTAAAGAAAGCTTTGTCTGATCAAGCAGTTAATGCATGTTGTAGTTGTGACAGGCTTTAAAAAAAAAGTCTGTCACTGAAGCTAAAAATTTAGTAGGTTACATTAGAGAGACTGATCCTACAGCATTAAATAAAGTTATGTATATTTGTAATCATTGTGAACCTATTAATAGGAAAATTGAAGTTCCAGCACCTTGTGTACTCAATGGGTTAAAGTGTGAGCCACTACCCAAAGAATGGGAAAATTTGGATCCTTTGAGTTGCCAGTTAATGCAGAGAGCCAAATGATTTCAGACAAGTGTTAGGCTAAGCACACACACCTTAAAAGTGCCTACATATAACTCTTTGAAGGCTCTTAAAGGTGCAATGTTTCATTTACCCCTTCCATTAGAAAAAACCATGGAAATTTTAAATAAGATTGGTATAGATTCTAATGATTTGCCTAATCCAGAACTTTATATTATTATTCATAGACAGCCTACTATATCAAATACTGTCTGGCATAGAATAGTTGATGTAAATAAAATATAAGCAGCACTAAGAAAACTAATAGAAATAAATTGGGCATATAGAAACTAAGACGATGATTCAATTGACAAATCGTCTAAAAATGTTATACAAGTAGTTAGCAATAGTACATAATGCTTCATAAAGCAAATGATTAAGATTTAGAAGGTCTTTCCGCATATACCATTAGAAATCTTGATAGTAAAATTGCAACAGTTTCTGATAATAGTGAATAGAAACTAATGAATGTAAAAGAAGCGCCTATAGAGAATAGGCAAGAGCATCTTGATTTATGCTTTCCTACTTTATTTCAAACTGGGCAATATGGTGAGCATCTTCCCAGACAAAGCTATCGAGCGCTGACTTTATCATATAGTGAATACATAAAATCAAGAACTTACAACAAAGATTCCCAATTTTGTAGAAATCATTCATATTGTTTGCTCTATTATGGTTCATAAATTAACAAGGCCTTTAAAACTGGTATATATAATTTATTAAGAATATCAAGGGGCAAGGGTCAAACTGTTGACAAAAAATAAATGTGTTACATGAAGAATTTTAAGGCAATTTAAGTACAATGTTGGCTCCAATATTGGGCACAAATCATATTGATTCCGCATAAAAGCTGTAGTCAAAGCAATGATTGCTGAGTATGGCTCATCAACACTTTGACTAACATTAAGTTGTGCTGAATATGATTTAGCTAATATAGCGTAATATTTAAAAAAAGTAAATAATGCTCCACAACCATAGTGTATTTCTAGATTATGCACTGAGGACCCTGTTTCTGTATCACGACAATTTTCTGACAAGTTTAAGAAATTTATTAATATAGTCATTCTCCAGAGAGGTGTTCTAGGCAAAGTAGAGCAATATTATGTTAAGAAAGAATATCAAATGTGTGGAGTGCGTCATTATGATATCCTCTTATGGATTGAAAATGCTCCCATTGTTGGCATCAATCATCCAGAAGAAGTCTGTTCTTTCATACAAGATAGAATTACCTGTCATATACCAGACAGAAATACGTCGCCTGATTTAAAGTTTTTGGTAACAAAATACCAAATGCACAAGTGCAGCAAGTACTGCAAACGAAACATTAGAATCGGAAAGACCTATATATCTAGATGAAGATATGATTTTCTTAGACCAGTACAAAATAGTATTTGCATCAGTGATTTTGAAAATAGCTTGAAATCATGCAATAAATTATATTATCTTAAATGAAATGAAATGAAAAAGAACTTTGAGTCAATGACTGCAATCTTTTACTGTTGAAATTTTAGCATGCAAATATGGACTTGCAATACATAGCACAGTGGAGTCTTTCCTTATCGGAGTATGTAACTGGATACGTCACTAAAGCAGGAAAGAGTCATGCACAGGATTTATGCGATGAAGTAAGCAGCTGTGACAACATACACAGCAGGCTTTGGAAAATTGGACAAAAGTGACTTCGAGCTAAAGAAGTAGGACTATATGAAGCCAGTGATCTTCTTCTCGGTGAAAGTTTATACATGAAATCAGTAACTGTACAGTACGTTAATGTGTACTTGCCTCATAAAAGGAGCAAAAAATAAAAAAACTATTTATATTTAACGAAAGAGGATCGATCTGCTAAGAAAATTTTTAGTCCTAGCATAATTATAGACTTTTATCCAAGAAGACTAAATAACATGGAAAATCAATCTCTTTACCAATCTGTTGCTAATTACAAATTTGATATAATAGGAGAAAATGGACAAACAGAATACAAACTTCGATCAAAGCCAGTCCTTCCAAACAATAGGACATTTAGTCCTATGCAAAAAGCGGAAGAGACGATTTTTATTACTCGCTATTATTTTTATTTGTGCCTTTTAGAGATGAGAGCACACTCGTAATTGAAGGAAGAACAATGGAACAAGGATTTAGGCGTCACAAAGAAGCATCTATACGTGGCATTTAAAATTATTTCAGTAAACTACAGAAATTATTAGAAGCTGAACGTGATTGCAAGTAAATAGTCATGGAAGAAATAAAGCTGGTTTTACTGAAAAACTTCCTGATAACAAGAAGGTAATGAGCCTTAATTACTGGGTGAAATAATGGAAGCAGTAGCTGATATTGCTGACATGCATATAAATGTACCTACTTTAACATTAGAGAAAAGAGAGGCAATGCTTAATGTAAAATTTTTGATAAAATGAAGACTCATCATATATGTGAAAAAGAACATAAAGACTTATTAGAGAATGAGTTTTTAAGACTACATAGATTATTTCAGCTACCAATACAGCATGAGGGTAAGACAGCTGGATATTGGGCTTTCATTAAAGAAGCTCAGAAAAAGATAAGAATGACAATTACAAATTTGACGAATTTTAATAGTAGAAGTGGTATCTAAGGTATCCAATCTAAATTTAGCATACTTACACATGTGCTTGGAAGATGTATGTGGAACTGATAAATGGTTTGGATCCAAAAATATTTTATTTGTATAGGACCTCTTACAGTTGCCACGAGTTAGTGGTAGGCCAGTATTTTATAAAATTAGCAACAAACTAGTAAAAACTAGACTAGGAGCAGCAAATTCAGTTAACATATGGAAAGAAACAGTACAATATATTGAACAATTAATAAGCGACAAAAAGGTGACAAAACTTTCTTTAAGATGCTTGATTCTATTAGGCATGGCTGTCTGACTGATGAAACTATTAATATGCTTAAGAGTCGCGTATTAAAGGTTTCAATACAAGAAAAATATAAGGAATTGGAAAATAAAGGAAGAAATCCATTTGCCTAATTCTGATAGTAGACGCCTGCAAAGAAATCAATGAATTAATGTTACAAAGTCTAGAAACTGAGAAAATAGAATAAGCATTTGTTGCTGTTGTTGATGAAAGTGCCAGCACAGCAAAATTTGACAAAAAACAAGAAAAAAAATTAGACAAAACTAAAAGATCAACCAAGTAAAATAGCTGGTTTAGAAACTGTATTGTCTTTAGCAGTAGGCTATAGAGTAATGCTAAGATGTAATATTGATGTGACTGTAGGATTAGCTAATTGTGCCATTGGTACAGTAATTGATATTTATGCTACACGTATGTCAATTAAATTTGATCATATTAATGTACCTTGTGACATTGAAAGGGTTACATCTAGATTTATGCCATCTAAGAATTTGTATGTGGCCTAGTACGAGAAAATCGACCAATTGGCGATGAATACAATAAGAAGATATCTGACAACAAAACATACACACAATAATTTTTTTGATATTATTTTGAATAATAATATCGTATAAGTGATTACCCATTGAATGATACCCTAAGCTCTGTGTAACTCCTACTTAGCAAGATATGGGCTCCATCTCGAAGAGGCTTTCCCATTTACGGGGCTTGAATAATTCACACACTGTATTAAATACAGTGTTATTGCAACACCTGTAAGGGTGTCATGGCTATCCTTTAACTTTAACACAAGTTGTAGTGTTGTAGTAACACCCCTCTTTCAATAGAACAACACCAAGCTAGATTGATTCAACACCCCAATAGTAAACAACACCCAAATTTGTGACACCCACGAGTGTATGCCAACACTTCAGTTTTAACAGTGCATATATTAGAAACGGAGGTATACGCAGTTGTAGTTGCTAGGCAACACGGCATAACCATAGCAACAAGGTAGGAACTAGGAAGTCAGTTAGACAGTCACTAGGCTGTCTACTCGCTCTAAAATGTCAGCAGACGAAATTTCTCGCCTTTTAAATGGAGGTCAAGGCTCCTTTGAGGATCCAGGAGTTCAAGAGCTACTAGAAACTTCTATGACGTACCAGAAGGTAAATTAAGCATAACATTAAACTGTGTTCATAGCTATACAACAATGAAACTGTTTTTACTAGTTTTATCATTATAATAACAGACAATATAAACAGTGATGATGATGAATAATACGAAGAGATGGAAAGTGATAGTGATAATTTCATCTAAGAGGAAACACTTGAAGAGCAGAAGATTTTTGAAAGTGAGCAGCCACTTGAGGAACAGCAAGTGCAGTTGGAGCAGGACTTCTTACAGCAGCAGCCAGAGCTAGAGCTACAGCGAGAAGAGAGAGAAGTTGATGTCAGAGAGTTTTGATAAATTTTACAGGGAAGGTTGCTGTGGCAAAAAATGTTACATTTTGAGGATTATCTTACGAGAATCAGGTGGGATATAAAGGAATTGACAAAGGAGCAGCTTGACCTGGTGGTAATGGCTCAGTTAATGGCCCCTACAAACTGGAGTGAGAGGAACTCAGCCAATAAGATCACAAGGGCTAGGATCCAGCAGCAAAACAACCAATTTCCACAACATGAAGAAGGTAAAAGAAATAGAAATACATTAATGCTAATGTTACAACTATTATTATTGTTATTATTACTACTACTACTACTACTGCTACTGCTACTCCTACTGCTACTGCTACGCTACTGCTCTGCTACTGCTACTGCTACAACTACTACTACTACTACAACTACTTATTATTATTATTATTATTATTATTATTATTATTATTGTTATCCTCGTTATTCTAAGAAGCAAAATAAGGAGGAAAAACAGAAATTATTATTATTGCTTTAAGTGTGTGAAGCTCTTCATGTTCATACATAGCATTAAGCACAGTAGATTGCAGGCATTTGATTATAAAGGGTTTGAAACCAAGGTATACCTGTATGATAAGTATACAAACATTGCTTACTACTCACTTTATTTAATTGTTAAAGTACATGGAAACACAAGCAGGCTTCCAAAACATGCCTTGTCAGATGAGAGAATAAAAAATGCGTTTGCAGAGGAGAACGTGATATTGCTGCCAGGAAGAATCCCAGGAGAGAGGGATGATAAAGCAATCTTTATGCTGTCCAGTATGTCGAAATGGTCTATTATGAGGCATAAAAATCATCATGCGTTAGGCGTATTGTTTGTGAGTCAGAATTAAAACTGACTTGGAAGCTGTATGTCCCTTGCATCCTTATAATGAAACCAATGACTGACCTCTGCTAGACTTGCAGGAAGGTCAGCAGGCTTGTTGTGAGGAGCACCAATACCCCACTTTAAAACCAATCTGAGGTAAAGAAAATTCATGAAATAATATAAATAATAATAATAACCACCTTTAAAATAAGCAGATGATTCAGAAAGGAAGGGAGCACATTGCCCATGCCAAAAGAGAGAGGGAGTACTACCAATCTGTTTTGCAGAGGGTGAAGGAGTCAGCGGAGAGATTGAATGTGGTAGTGGAGAGGCCTGTGTCTGCAATTCCTGAAATACACTTCAGTTTTGATTATGCCCAGCAGGTACAGTGTCCTACATGTAAAAATTAAGTTGTTGTAAATCATGTGTTTTCATTTATTTTTCAACTTGTGTTATTGTTAATATTTTCAATTTTATAGGGTCACTATCCAAGTGGCCTACTGCAACCTGGGCCAATTTACTTCTTAACCCCAAGGAAGTGTAGCCTATTTGCAATGTGCTGTGAAGCAATCCCCCAACAAGTCACTTATTTAGTTCCGTAAACACAGGAAAGGGGGCCGATACAGTTATCAGCTACTTACATCATGACATTGAAAACCATGGCTTCAAAGCTGTCTCTTTTTGTAAATGCTGATAACTGTATAGGCCAGAATAAAAATAATGCATTTATGCATTATCTGCCTGGAGAATATTAAATGGCAGGAATGCATTAATTAAAATATTGTTTCTCTCAGTAGGACACACAAAATTCTCACCTGATTTGTGCTTTGGGCTGATCAAACGGCCGTTTAGGAGGACTGAAGTTGGTCACCTTGAGGACATTGCCAGCGTAGTGAATGATTTCTCTCACATGAATGTTTCTCAAATGGTAGCTAAGGAGGTCATAGTGCCATCTTACGACTGGAAAAGCTTCCTTGCTCCCTGCTTCTATGATATCAAAGGGATACATCACTTTACCTTTGAGGAACAGTCACTGAGGGGAGGAGACTTAATCACCCAATTATCCTGCAATGACCAGCCGCAAGCAGTGAGGATACTTAGGGACACCAACTTCAGTCCTCCTACCTGCGTGCCACCCATAATACCGCCCAAAGTGTTATCTGCAGAAAGACAGTGGTACCTCTTCGAGAAGATTTGAGATGACTTCAAAGACAAAGTGTGTGCACTGCCTTCTGTTACAAAGCCTGCGTCGTGTTTCAAAAGCACCCCCAACGGACCTCAAGTGAGAAATTTGGTCAGTAGTCCTCCACAAAAGCGGCATAGAGTTGTCTAGAACCATAGTTGTGTTTCTGCCACTTAATACTCTCTTAGTCCCTTTTCCAGTGGAAAAAAGTAAGTATGAGCATAGATTTTATAACTACGTAACATAGATTGGAAACTGATGACGTCACACGGACAGACTCTGTAATGGTGGAAAAGCAATGGAAGGACTAAACAAGCTCTTCTCAAAGTCTTCTGCTGTACTAGTTTGAGTTTTATTTCTATTGATGATGAGCAGGTGTGTCTTAAGAGTTCATGACTCTTCTTTGTGACACGTAATCCCAGTTTTGCTGACAAAATCTCCTCTTGCCGTCCCATGTCTTATCACTAAAATTGCCTTTGTGATGGCACAAATTAGTGAATACAGCTATTATTTTTTTCATCGTATTGTCTGTGCCTTGGTTAAAAGCCTATCCTCATGTCAAAAACTCTGAAGTTTTTTGCAGTTTGGTCCTTTTTTTTTGTTAGCACTCTATCTAAAGATATAGGTTAAATAGATGGGCCTCTAAAAATGGACATATTGGCAGTTTATGGCTTGTACTTAGCGCTTGTGATAATGTAACTGTCCTATCCTCATGCAGCTTTGTTTGATGCATATTTTCACTCTATAACTTGTTTAGTTTTAGTTACTCCAAGCAAGTTATAGGTTAAATAGATTTAATGATCATCACGCATGGTAAAAGCTCTATTTATCTCATTTTACATCAAAACAAAACATCACACCACAGTTTTAACAACTTCAGATGATGAAGTAAACCTACAGAAACAGTTGAAGCTGTATAAGTGGTTTGAAGGTTAACATGTTTCCAGTAAAAGGTGCCCTCACTAAAAGGTATTGAAACATTTTAACTTGCTTATAATATAAGCAGCAGCCTGCTACTATTTCACTGTTTTGCTGAGTCACTCTCTTTAAAAAAAGCTTCCTTGTTACGCTTTAGACCATCTCCTGAGCATCCTTCATCATGACATACGTGTAGCCTAATCTCCATCCTGCTCTCAATTATCCAGTGGCCTTTCGGCCTTTGCCATTGCCCTTCTTTCCTGTATTGCCTTTCCTGCTTTAGATGCTGCATCACTCCTGTCCCTGGTCATTAGTGCCATTTTGTCAATGCTACCATTCAAATTTCTCTCACTCCCACCACACTCCAGGACAGTCAGGCGGGGCCTGACCCTCACAAAGAGGAAGGTCAGGATCAGTCCATATACACAAGTCGTTCTAACTTAAAGGGCTTTTGGTGGGGCTTGCTGCATGATATTGTGCAATTAATTGCAGCAAGAATAATGATAATAATAATAATAATAACTTTTATTAATGAACAATTAAAACTGTCTACATATGTCATATGCTATGGCTGTGGAAAGGACTTGTCCAACCAGGCAACCAATAGGTATAATATGCTGAGTAACAGCAGTTCAAAAGTACTCCCTGTTTGGAAGAAGTTAGTTAAGAATAGATTTTTGGAGCTTAGTATTGAAGTTGATGTTGATCAACTTTTGAGTGATGAAACTGGTTTTCATGGCAGAATGTGCAGGATTTGTGTTTCAGCGTTGTCAAGTGAGCGAATATTATGTTATTACTAGTCTACAAGACTACACGTTTTTTTTGTGTTTAATATTTGTGACCATAATTGACAAAAGGGACCTTATGGCAGGTAGTGAAATTTGTCTTTCTAGCCTAAGAAATCCAACTTCCTGAGCCCCATTTATCATAAAATTACTCCACAGGATGCAAAAAGTTATTATGAAACTTTTAGAAACAATGATTGTCTAACAAAGCACTCACAGGTTGATATTTTCCATTATAATGATCAATTTTAAAATCCGCCATAAGGGCCCTTTTGTCAATTATGGTCACATTTACTATGTCTCACTTGTAGATATGAAAAGTTGGAGCAGAGTACTATGGAAAACAATACTGAAGCTGTGGACAAGATTATGCTAGAAGCCAGATGGCCCCAATTGACTAGAGAAAGAGGAGCTCTGAAACATTGGCAGATGAAGAACAACTAAGCAATCCTCGTAAAATCAGAGTAACAACAGTAGCAGGATCATCATCACAAAATGTCACTGGATCTCCAGATGTTGCCGTAAGAAATTAATATCAAAAGTACATTACATCCGTATAATAGATTGTCATTAAAAGCTCCGAGAATCAGAAGACGTACAGTATGACTCCCAAACAAAAAAAATCATCTAAGGCACTTGCTCGTGGAAGTGATAGAACTTTGGTTGATGAATGCTTTTCTAATGCGAATAGACGTCACCTCATTTCAAAATTAATGAGAATCATGAAAGCTGAAATAAAAGCACTTAGCACACTAAATTTTGTCCTCTATTCTACTTCACCCAAAGATCTAAAGCTGTTTAGTTGGGATAAAATATATGTAGAGATAAAGACCAAAGCTCCCTCCTTTCACAATTTCTTGATGGCTGCTACTGAAACAAGAAATACTCGATTCAATCGCATTGCTGTTATTTGCCTGTGTGTATCTATTCTTTTGAAGTACCGCTTTAAAAGAATGAATCTGGCAGAAGGTTATATCCTTAATTTTATGCACTTCTCATTGCTCAAAGAAGGTTAATTGAAATTAATTACCAGTAGTTTCATTTCCTTCCTATAGGTGTTTACTAGTTTATGCCCATTAGAACTATCTGTATCTTACAATAGTGTCATTAAATTAATTGACAATCTTGGAAAAGACCATGATTATCACGTTAAAGGGTAACTGCACCCCAAAATTTTTTTGCCTGGAATAAGTTGGTAATGAAGAGAGAATAATAGGAAAAATAGCTAAAATTATTAAAAAGTACTGTTTTTGTACTAAATCTTGGGTCAAAACTTGTAATTTTTTGCCTTACAGACATCTTGTCAAATCACTTCCGGTGGTGGGCGTGATCACGCGATGACGTAGATGGGGGAACATTAGCAAGTTTCTGCATTAAAATATTAGCAACTTTTAGGCTGGATTTCTAAATTCTGCGTGCAATAAAGCAGCTAAGAGGTATTTTGCAATTTTGCAATTATTAGAAGTTATGCAGAGCTAAATTATGCAGTCAAAATTTAAACTTGCCGTTTAGTAGTTCTTTCAAATACACAAATTTTGCTACCAGTATATATGTTTGTAGTTAGCTCTTGATTAGTTCTATATGGTCCACTTCATTAAAATTGCTTTATTGCATGCAGAACTTAGAAATCCAGCCTTAAAGTTGCTAATC
>NW_003546278.1:319364-323379 GCF_000090795.2 Amphimedon queenslandica | reverse complement strand
AAAACATATAATGCTAATCCAGTCCCTAAAAAGATAAAATCATTATTTTAATATTCAAGAGCAACATATTCTAATGATCCACAGCCAAAGCAGCAACAATCTAGATATCGTTATCAAAAGAATCCGATGCCCCACAGAATAAAATCAAAGGAACGCTATGGAAAAAATTCTGGACCTCAAAAACAAAACTCCTTGAAATGATATTATGAAAATAGAGACGCAATATTACGTGTAACAAAGGATAAATTTTGAGATATAAATTTCCTGATAACGAAATGGATAAATTAAAGATGGCACTAAATAAAGAAAATAAGAAGCGTCTAAATAAAGATTATTATGATTGTAATTATAGTCACATATATAGATTATGGTCTAATTACTCTTTACCTGCACCAAATAGTGAAGCAAAGGAATATTATTTTACGAAAATTATTGAAGCATTATATTACAGCCCTGAAATAGTTGATGACTTATTGGCATCAAGTATGAAAGGTGTAGATTTTGAGAACATATCATATGACAGTATATGTAATGCTGCATCAAGTATATTGTTAGAATCAGTTTTGAAAAACAGATCCCACAAAGTAGGCATATTGATACTGCAGCAAATAGCATTAGAAAATTGAAGTTGAATAGCTTTAGTGATTTTGGTGAGCAATGTCACACAAAGAATAGTGAGCCTTATTTTTATGAATCAGCATATTTGTATCCTAATGATATCTGTGATAGCCAATTAGATAGTGCAATTGCAATCCCTGTTGATACAAATGGCACCTGTTATGTAGCAGGAATTGTTGATGTATCATGTATTGATAGAGTGGCAGAATGTAATGATGATAGTGACTCTGAAGATGATAACGTTGATAATAATAGAATGTATACTAATAAGAGAAAGCCTACCATCAAATGGCACTGTACAAGCAGGTGCAAGCCGTTATTAGAAGGTGACATAGTTCTATTATTGAAGTTAGACGATATTTTGATGAACCCACTAAAGAATTGGGGAAGCATTTAGATGCATGTGATGATTGTCCTAATAAGCATTATATGACAAGATCCCTGCATGTTGAAGAAATAGATCATGTGCATGAACATGATTTCTGTGATAATTCTAATGTAACGGTAATTGTTAAAAAAGATGAAAATAATGTTGAAAAATATTTTAATATTCAGAAATTGTTTGTGAAAGGATAGGCCATCCTATTGTGTGTAGTAGTAATGAGACTGATTGTAAAAGCATGCTGCGTATTTTATGCAATGCATCTGTTCATTATTCTTTGTTGAGACACCTTTTGAAACACTTTTATGTTGCTAGAAATGCCCATTTAACAATAGATATTATTGATTCTTCCCTTGCTGATGGTGATATAGCACAATTGATAGATTTAAAAATTAATGAAGCCGATGAGACTGAATTTGATAATGTGTATTACGCTATAAATGATGGCAAAGAAGATGACCCATTTAGAATACCAAACTTAGATACTGTACTTTATTTTTAGTATTCAGATGCTTTTGATGAATTTAAGAAAGCTTTGTCTGATCAGGCTGTTAATGCTTGTTATAGCTGCGAGAGGCCTTTAAGAAAAAAGTCTGTCACTGAAGCTAAAAATTTAGATAGCGATGTTTGGAATATCCTATTAGATTACATTAAAGAAAAGGATCCTACGGCATTAAATAAAGTTATGTATATTTGTAATCATTGTAAACCTATTATTAGGAAAAATGAAGTTCCAGCACATTGTGTACTCAATGGGTTAAAGTGTGAGCCACTACCCAAAGAATTGGAAAACTTGGATCCTTTAAGTTGCCAGTTAATACAGAGTGCCAAGTGTTTTCAGACAATTGTTAGGCTAGGTACACACACCTTAAAAGTGCCTACATATAATTCTTTGAAGGCCCTTAAAGGTGCAATGCTCTTCCAATAGAAAAAACAATGGAAACTTTAAATGAGGTTGGTATAGATTGTAATCATTTGCCTAATCCTGAACTTTATATTATTATTAATGGACAGCCTACTAAATCAAATAATGTCTGGCGTAGTTTAGTTGATGTGAATAAAATAAAAGCAGCACTAAGAAAATTAAAAGAAATAAATTGGATTTATAGAAACGTAGATGATAATTCAATTGACGAATCGTCTAAACATGTGATAGAAGTAGTAAGCAATACTACTTGTAAAATGCTTGAAAAAGCAAATGATCAAAATTCAGAAGGCCTTTCGGCATATACAATTAGAAATCTTGATAGTAAAATTGCAACAGGTTCTGATATCAGTCAATATAAACTAATGAATGTAAAAAAAGCGCCTATAGACAATAGGCAAGAGCATCATGATTTGTTATGCTTTCCTACATTATTTCCAACTGGACAATATGGAGAGCATCATCCCAGACAAAGCTATCCAGCACAGACTTTATCATTTAGTGAATACATAAAATCTAGACTTTTAAACAAGGATTCCTGATTTTGTGGAGATCATTCATATTGTCTGTACCATTATGGATTAAAAATTAACAAGGTCTTAAAAACTTGCATATATAATTTATAGAAAACATCAAGGGGCAACGTTGGTCAAACTGTTACTGAAACATTAGAAAAAAAAATGTGTTAGATGAAGAATTTGAGGGCAATTTAAATACCATGTTGGCTCCAATACGGGGCACAAATCAATATTGGTTCCGTGTGAAAGGTGAAGTCAAAGCAATGATTGCTGAGTATGGCTCACCAACACTTTTTCTAACATTAAGTTGTGCTGAATATGATTCAGCTGATATAGCGCAATATTTAAGAAAAGTGAATAATGCACCACAATCATATAGCATTTCTAGATTGTGTACTGAGGACCCTGTTTCAGTATTGCGACAATTTTCATACAAATTTAAGGATTTCTTTAACATAGTCATTCTCCAGAGAGGTGTTCTAGGCAAAGTAGAGCATTATTATGTTAAAAAGAGTATCAAATGTGTGGAGCACCTCATTATCACATCCTCCTATGTATTAAAAATGCTCCTGTTGTTGGTATTGATTGTCCAGAAGAAGTCTGTTGTTTCATAGAAGATAGGATTACCTGTCATATACCAGATAGTAATACGTCGACTAATTTAAATTTTTTGGTAACAAAATACCAAATGCACAAGTGCAGCAAATACTCCAAGGGAAATATTAAAGTCGGCAAGACCTATGTATCTAGATGCTGATTTGATTTTCCTAGACCAGTACGAGATAGTATTTGCATCAATGATGTTGAAAATAGCTTGAAATCATGCAATAAAATATATTATCGGAAACGAAATGAAAAAGAAGTTCGAGTCAACAACTACAATCCTTTACTGATGAAATTGTGGCGTGCAAATATGGACTTGCAATACATAGCTGAGAGGAGTCTTTCCTTAACAGAGTATGTAACTGGATATGTCACTAAAGCAGAAAAGAGTCATGCGCAGGACTTATGATATGAAGTCAGCAGCTGTGACAACATATACAGCAGGCTTTGGAAAATCGGACAAAAATACTTTGAGCTAAAGAAGTAGGACTATATGAAGCTAGTGATCTTCTCGGTGGAAGTTTATACATGAAATCAGTAACTGTACAGTAAGTTAATGTGTACTTGCCTCATAAAAGGAGCAGAAAAATCAAAAACTATTCATATTTAACTAAAATGGATCGATCTTCGAAAGACATCTTTAATCCTAGCATAATTGAAGACTTTTATCCAACGAGACCGAATGACATGGAAGATGTATCTCTTTATGAATTTGTTGCTAATTACAAATTTGATAAAATAGGAGAAAATGGAGAAAGAAAATACAAACTTCGATCAAAGCCAGTCCTTCCAAACCATAGGAAATTTAATCCTATGCAAGAAGCAGAAAGAGACGATTTTTATTACTCGCTAATATTTTTATTCGTGCCTTTTAGAGACGAGAGCACACTCATAATGGAAGGAGAAACAATGGAAGAAGCTTTTAGGCGTCACAGAGAAGCATCTATACGTGGCATTGAAAATCAATTC
>NW_003546278.1:311085-319354 GCF_000090795.2 Amphimedon queenslandica | reverse complement strand
ACAGAAATTATTAGAAGCTGAACGTAATTGGAAGAAAATAGTTGATGAAAGAAATAAAGCCGGTTTTACTGAAGAAGAACTTCCTGATAACAAGGAAGATGATGAGCTTCAATTACTGGGTAAAATAATGGAAGCAGTAGCTGATATTGCTGACATGCACATAAATGTACCTAATTTAACATTAGAGTAAAGAGAGGCAATGCTTAATGTAGATCAAAAAAGAATTTTTGATATAATTAAGAGTCATCTTATAAGTCAAAAAGAACGTGAAGACTTATTGGAGAATGGGCCTTCAAGACTACTTAGATTAGATAATATCAAACAGCTAAGGATGTTTATTAGTGGTGTAGGTGGTACTGGTTAGGCGTTTTTGATAGAGGCAATAAAATGCCTAGTGGATGACATGGCATCCAAAAAGTGGTGAAATTAAGTGTGCTATAGTAGCACCAACAGGTATCGCCACATTTAATGTAGGTGGACTAACAATACATAGATTATTTCAACTACCAATAGAGCATGTGGGAAAGACAGCTGGATATGGGGCTTTGAGTAAAGAAGCTCAGAAAAGAATAAAAATGACACTTAAAAATTTAAAAATTATAATAGTAGACGAGGTATCTATGGTATCCAGTCTAAATCTAGCATACTGACACATGCGCTGTGAAGATATATTAGGAACTGATGAATGGTTTGGATCTAAAAATATTTTATTTGTAGGTGACCTCTTACAATTGCCACCAGTTAATGGTAGGCCAGTATTTCAAAGAATCAGCAACAAACTAGTAAAAACTAGACTTGGAGTAGCAAATGCAGTTAACATATGGAAAGAAACAGTAGAATATGATGAACTAACAATCAATGAGCGACAAAAAGGAGACAAAACTTTCTTTAAGATGCTTGATTCTGTTAGGCATGGCTGTTTGACTGATGAAACTATTGATACGCTTAAGAGTCGCGTATTTAAGGTTTCAATACAAGAAAAATATCAAGAATTGGAAAGTGAAGGAACAAATCCTCCAATTTGCCTATTTTCTAAGGTAGACGCCTGCCAAAAAATCAATGAATTAATGTTAAAAAGTCTAGAAACTGAGAAAATTGAATAAGCATGTGTTGATGTTGTTGATGAAAGTGGCAGCACAGCAAAATTTAACAAAAAACAAGAAAAAAATTAGAGAAACTAAAAGATCATCCAAGCAAAACAGCTGGTTTAGAAACTGTATTGTCTTTAGCAGTAGGCTGCAGAGTAATGCTAAGACGTAATATTGATGTGACTGTAGAATTAGTTAATGGTGCTATTGGTACAGTAATGGGTATTTATGCTACATGCATATGAATCAAATTAGATCATATTCATGTACGTTGTGACATAGAAAGGGTTACATCTAGATTTATGCTGTCTATGAATTTGTATATACATAGGAAACAGTTTTCCCTCATACTTTCTTATGCTATTACTATAATTAAGTGTCAGGGCCTGTCACTAGATACAGCCATTATTGATTTATCTACTGATGTTTTCGGGGATGGTATGGCATATGTTGCATTGTCTTGTTTACGCACATTAAATGGATTACATTTATTATCATGTGATCCTCTCTCTGTTAAAGTTAGTAATCTGTGCATTAATGAAATTAACTGGCTGAGAAGTAAATTTCGAAAAGACTTACCTCAAATCAAGAAAAGTAAAAGAAAAAAGAGAGATTCAAGTGACTGGTATAATTGATGATGGTGAACCTTGTAGTAAGAATGCCAAGGTGTCTGTAAGTCATGTACAAAGTTCTAGTAACAGTACCGTTAGTAGCAATAAACATAAGAGTACTGATTTACAAAAATCTAATCGCCCCAAAAAGAGTAAAATATGTGATGATAATGCTTTAAATAAGCCTTGCACCAAAAAAAGAAAAGTTGATGTAGACATTAGTGCTGACAATAGTGCTTTGGCATTGCCTCGCTCAAAAAAGATGATAAATTAATTGTTTTAATTAATTCTAAAGACCTAAAAACCAAATTTAATGTCAAAGATGATGATAGTTGTAGTAGTCTGATTGTATCAATAAAACTCTCAAAGATTAAATCTAAACCAAAAGATGATAAAACCAAGTGTGTTGTAAAAAATGACCATTGTAGTAGTAGTCTGATTGTATCTATAAAACTGTCAAGCATTAAATTAAAGAAAAGAAATCCAAAAGAAGATGATGATGTCATCTTTACTTATAAAGAGCCTCCCAACCCAGATATTGTGAGGAGACAAAGGGATTATGTTTACTACCCTGGTAACGAAGAATTTCAAAGAAGGTGGTGTGAGATTTTAAATCTCAAATTTGTCACAGCTGCTAGAATCTTACCTGGCAGTCCAACAATACCATTGTCAGATCAAAGAGTTCCTAATAGTACGCTTGACGTCCCTGGTGATGGGAACTGTTTATTTTATGCCCTTTCATATCTCATTACTGGGTCAATTTCTCAGCAATACAAATTACGTAAAGCAATTGTTAGTAATATGCCAAACTTTGAAGAAGAATTGTTTAATAGTACGTTAAGTGCAACTAGATATTCAAGCATATATGATTACATAAATAAGTCCAAAATGTATAGAAATTATGTGTGGGCTTCTGAGACAGAGATGATTACATTATCTGCAATATTAGGTACAACCATATATTCATATTCACTTACTCCTACTTTTGTTGGCTGGGCTAGATATGGTACCCAGGAATTATATGGCATTCCTTGTGATACTAATACACCTGCTCTGTATTTGAAACATGTTGGTACTAATCATTTCCAAGGAGTTAAATCTATTAATATTTCTTAAGCATTGATTGTTGATGCAAGTGGGTATGGTGTATGGGAGGTCTATCATCTTAAGAACATTGGTTGTTTAATGTGACATATTTCACTGCTTGTGCAATGTGAATGATGTGTGAGTGTGTCTGAAAACCATTGGTGCATATCCACCCAGTATTGCTCAGTATGAAGAGATCTAACTGCATATAGGAAGTGAGATTAATAAAGGTATAATAAATGACAGTGAATATTGATTACTTGTTACTATAATGGAAAGGGAGAGGGTGCGAAAGAGGTTTACAGTTCATTAGACTTAAGCATTGATTCAAACTTGTGTGACTATCCTTTATGTAGGACAGAGGGTTAGGAAGGGAGGAAGCTGTCATTATCAAATCTGGATCTTGTTTGTGGTTTGTACTACATGTTTATTACAAATAACAGGTACTTATGGATCAGGGCTCTGCTGAAAAATTTTGAAGTCCTGACAAAAAAAATTTTTGAGTAACATTAAAATTTGTTATTATACATGTGGTATAGTGATTCTGTACATGTAATAAATAATGATCATCATGCATGTTGATGCTGCCATCAATGCTGTACGCATTACATATATGTAAGTGCTTGCCAGCTGATGTTGTGCATAATGCTGCCATCAATGCTATGCGCATTATTAAGTTAATGCTTGCCGGCTGATGTTGCGCATTTGATTGATGCTGCCATCAATGCTGGCAGCATCAATGCTGTGCGCATAATAAATGCTTGCCAGCTGATTTGCGCATCTTTTATTGATGATTGTTGTAACATGTGCATGTTCTCATTAATAAAAAAATATTGTTTGCACATTGGAAATCTTCATGTACACAATGTTATTATTTATTAAGCAGGTCATGAAAGTATCTTAACTGAGGATAGCATTAGTAAGCAATAGTACATGTATGTCTAAAATATATGCATGCACATATATGTATCATCCAATCAGAAACATTGTAGATGCTACCATCATCATTATTAGTTAGTACATGTATGTCACATTCATAATTTATACAGGTACATGTACTTACTTGGCACAAGGATTACAATGTGGTGCTAAAGAGTGAGGTTAGACTTAGAATGAGACTCAAAGGTGAAGGTGATGTTCCTCTATGTGAGCACATGTATCTTGTTGGTGGTTTGTAATGTATGTTTGTGACAAAACATAAGGTATATCATGCATATATACATGTATATGTTTAGAATAGTACTCATGTAGTGGAATATTGATGCATTTATTGTGCTTGTAGTGTTTGATGATTATCTTGCATGAATTTCATCCTTTTATAGTTTGTCGTATAATGGAGTTACAAGGAATACAAAAGTTCCTTGTGATTGGGAATAAAGTTTGTTCACCATTACTGTTTGTACTATTATTATTAGCCCGTGTGTTTAGATTGCTTGCCTTTGATGTGTTTCTGTTACTATGCTTTACAGATATTGACAGCTGGAAAGGATTTGATGATTCAGCAATACTTTTACTTGATATTGGAAAGTGCAATTACTGCAATATAATTAAAGGCTGTTCTGGTTTTAGATTCTTGTAACTAAATTAATTTCTTTATTACATATAACTAAATTTTTAGCCTTATTGGTTTCACATTATTGTAGTCTTAGCAATGGATTATGTAGCAAGATTGTATATTGTGTGATTACAAAGTGTCTTATGTATTTTGTAATAGGTAATGGCTCAAGGTTACATCTATATTCTTTTAATGGTTATGTCATTAACTATGGCCACAGTAAGTAATGTAAATGACGTATTATTAACATGTATGTATCTATTATTGTAGGAAGATGGAATCTAAAGTATTAAAGCATTTTGCCTTGCTGAGCAATTCATCATTTTGAACATTATACTATTGTATTTAGATTTTGCTTTTTGCGCTGTAAAATAATTGACTTTTTTGTTTTTAAAATACTATTTATAATAAAAAAGGTTAAGTTAATAAAAGTTATAGATTTTTGTAATGTTTCCTCCACCCCTTCTGCCCCTGCCAGCACCACGGCCTCTTGGTGCTCTGGGTAAGTTCATGTACAAAAATGGAAAGAGATTATATATATATAATAAAGTATTGTAAAACCATACGATTTGCCTATTGAGGCTCCTGTGTTGCCTCAGGACGAGCATTCTCTGCTGCTGCAGAGCACCTACACCTCCAAAACCACCAGCCAATGGTGGTGGTGGACCTCCATCACCACCAGCAACTGGAGGTAGTGGAGGACCTCCAAGACCACCAGCAACTGGTGGTGGTGGAGGTCTTCCAAGACCACCAGCAACTGGTGGTGGTGGAGGACCTCCAAGACCACCAGCAACTGGTGGTGGTGGAGGACCTCCAAGACCACCAGCAACTGGCGGTGGTGGTGGAGGACCTCCAAGACCACCAGCAACTGGCGGTGGTGGTGGAGGACCTCCATGGCCTGCAGGTGCCGGAACTGGTTGTGGTGGTGGAGGACCTCCATGGCTGCCGGCTACAACCGGTGCAACTGGTGGTGGTGGTAGTGGAGGTGGACCATGCCACCAGCAACATGTCCCACGGCACCCAGACCCAACCCCTGCGGGAGAAGGGTCTGGTATAATGCTTAACAAGACTTTGTGCAGCCGTCAGAAATCTGACGTGATCAATCAAGATTCAATTTGTCATAATGATGTCATTATTTTAATAAATATTCATTGTAGTTATTGTTAAGTATAAAAATGGCGTGTTGTAATGAAATATCAAGGCACTGACTGTGAAACCAGGCCATAAGAAGAGCTCTAGACACACTAGCTAGAGTTTATGTTCTGCCTAGTCTTAGTCGGGAACTTATTCTCTCGATGGTTCGAGGCAAGAAATGTTGAAATGATGGAACACGATTTGGACTCATGTTAAGCAAGTCATTTTGTTCCTCTTTTAGTGGCAAATAGCTCATTCTCCTGAGAACTTTGATCATAGCACTCAAAAGCACCCTTTATTATCATTAACATGTGCTTTTAACTATTATTAAAATTAATAAATAACTACATTTCTTGGCTTCCTTCTGCACAAAGTATTGTTAAGCATTGTACCAGACCCTTCTCCTGCAGGGGTTGGATCTGGGTGGCCAGACTACTCCATGACCATCTCCTACTGGTGCAGGAACATCCATATTCCTACAAAAAGAGAAATGAGGTAGCTATAGCTACAAGTTTGCAAACTAACTTTATGCAAAAATAAACTTTCCTGCAAAATAGAGAAAGAATGAGAGAGTGAGAGGCTGAGAGAGGTAAGATAATCCAGAGAGCGGATTCAAAGTTTTAATGAGAAAAAAATTAAAGAACTTAAATAGGTTTTGAAGTCTCAGTAATGAATAATAATAAGCCTAGTTATAAATAATAATTAATGATTCAAATTTGTAAACTAGAAATTATAAAACTGTTATTATGGCTCTAATGGCTTTTATTTCAAAAATTCTTTTCTTCCAATAATGAACCGATGAACTTTTAAACCTATAAATGAATGTCAAATTTATTATTATCAATAAAAAGAATTATTAATAATTAATAAAAATAATTTGTGACCATAATTGACAAAAGGGCCCTTATGGCGGATTTTAAAATTGATTGTTATAATGAAAAATAACAACCTGTGAGTGCTCTGTTAGTCAACCATAGTTTCTAAAAGTTTGATGGTAACTTTTTGCATCCTCTGGAGTAATTTTATGATAAATGGGGCTCAGGAAGTTGGATTTCTTAGGCTAGAAAGACAAATTTCACTACCCGCCATAAGGTACCTTTTGTCAATTATGGTCACATTTTATAAAAAGTATGGAAACAAGTAAATAAAAAAATTTCTATTTAATAAGAAAAAGTAGGATTGTCAAAAAATAAAAGAAACAAGGGGGTTGAGTTCAACCATAATAATAATTAATAGTTCAATTAATAATAATAAACATTAATTAATAAGAAATAATTTATTCATAAAAACAATACAAATATTTCAAACCCTACTTTGCTGAGTTTTATGAAGTGTCGTTCAAAATGACAAATTTTAATGAAAGAATGAAAAAAATGCTTAGTTCCAGCCTACACAAGTGTCACAAGTCCAATTAAAATTCCTAACAAAAATATGCATAAATATTTCAATAAATCACAAAAATTAAAGATTTTAATAGCCAAAAAATAGTTAACAATAATTTATATTTTTTAATTGTGATGACAGTAATTTATTCAATCAATACTAGCTGAAGTCATATCTTTATTTATCACGGTATTAAATTTACATGTAGTAGAGCAATCAATAGGTACAAAGATCTAATTATCTATTTATAATGTAGTCTGCCTATAATCATTTTCTGCAAAGTAGGGTTTTGAAATTTTTGTATTATTTTTATGAATAAATTATTTCTTATTAATTAACGTTTATCACTATTAATTGAACTATTAATTATTATTATGATTGAACTCAACTCCCTTGTTTCTTTTATTTATTGACAACCCTACTTTTTCTTATTTAATAGAAATTTTTTTTATTTACTTGCATAATTAGTTTCACTATAGTGGCAACAGAATGAGTTTTAGATGTATCTGAAAGACTGGAAACAGTATGGCATGTCAAAGGAAGGAATGACAATGGATGAAAGAAGTAAGCTCATGCTATCGGCACCAACTTTTGAAGGTTTAATGGTTACTGGTAAAGCATCCCATGTAATACTCAATAAAATTTATTATAATTATTTTTAGTGAATTCTTTTATTGATCTGATGCCTTTTCTTTTGTCCTTTGATGGAGCAAAGTTTGTGTTATTGAACGCTTCCATCAAGACAATGTTGAAATGTCTTTCGGAAAACAGCGAGCTCCCTGTGTGCGTGGAAATAATCACACAGTGAATCAATTGGTGTATCATACACAGGCTAATAGGACCTCAAGATCTTTAGCAATGGGCTCATGCAGTAACATTTAGAAAAGGAACCTTACCCAGAGTGTTGAGAATTTGAGCCAACCTTTAAATAAAAGACCATAAAGGAAATGACCCATATTTGCTTATCCCTCCCTCGTCTCCAGTTAGCCATGTATTTATTAAGTCAATAAATTAATATTAATGAATCGTAAAATCAATTGTCTTGTTTCAATTCTATGCGCAGTCCTCTCATTTTGCTAGTCCCATTCTTTTCTTTTTGCGTTGCTCCATTGCCATACTTGCAATGGAATGGCCTCTAATTGTAATCAGTGCCGGAGCTGGGTTTGAAGTGATGCCAGGGCCCACTTAGATGTGGGTGGGAATGGTTATTAAAATTAATTAATTAACTATTAGTTTTATTGTAATTAACTATTAATTGTGAAGTTAAGATAGTATAATTGATGTAACAGTAAATTAACATTATTGATTATTATTGTATTATTATTATTGTACATGTATTTGGTAGATTCTAGAACATTCATGTGGACTTTCTGTACACTTCTAGGCAATTCATTTTTGTAATCATTCTGTAT
>NW_003546278.1:278417-307010 GCF_000090795.2 Amphimedon queenslandica | reverse complement strand
TTCACAATGAGCCATACTAACTACAAGAGTCAATGCTATTTGGAACAACTTTTTGAGGGTTGGGAATGCAGCTTCAAGTTCCAGGAGATTCGTATAAACACTACTGACAGACACTAATTCCTTTGTGCTGAAGGTTCTTGTGGCTAGAGTGCATTCTGAGTTTAAGTCACCATCATCATCATTTCCATACAGAGCAGCAAAGGAAGACATTAGGGAGTACCTTAAGAAATGAGGTACTGTGGGTTAAAAGCATCCAACGATTTTAAGAGATCGATGTTGTCAGCCAAAAACCTACGATTTAGCTCCAATACAGTATGCTAAATAACTGGTAAATAGATGTGGGCTTTGATAGATTGACTTATAGAGCCATGGCCTACATCATTGTCATGGCCTGTGGTCTCATAAGTGACTGAGCCTTGTAACCTCCTCGGTTGCTGTCGTCTTTTTCTATGACTTCCCTCCAGGACCTGCTCAACATCATTAAATTCGGCTAGATCTATTATATACTGAAATGTGTGGTCCTAAATTGCATCCTGTCTGAGTTCCTTAAGAGTAGCAAGAGTAGATAACAATAATGAAGTAGCACATAATAAATCATTGGAATTGCTTTGCAGCTGATCAGATTGACATTTAGACACTGACATCAAACGTTGAAAGATTATGAGTGCAGCTAGAAACTTTAGGCTATAAATCTGATGAAACAAAACTACTGCTTTTGCCTTGTCACTCTCATCAGAAATGTGTTCAAAGGTAGCTATAATGGCATCATATGTAGTGGCAATTACATCAAGAGCGAGAGATCGGCAAGCACATCTGGTATCTGACAGCCTCTGAAGCTCTTTTGATTGCTTTCCAGGATGAAGCTGCTTTAGTTTTTCTAAGGAAACAGCATGGGTTTTACTGGTAGACATGAACACATAAAGTGACGCAACTAATGCAAAGAACTCAATGGCAAAAGAATTATTTTTTGCGCTATCAACTAAGACTAAATTCAAAATATGAGCTTGGCAATGAACATAAAATGCATATGGTGCTACCTCTCTCATTCGTTGCTGTACACCATTGCAGCTGCCACTCATGACTGAAGCTTCATCATATCCCTGGGAAACTATCATCTGTGGATCCAAGTTAAACTTCTGCAAAAGTGTCTTAATATACTGGGTGAGGCTCTCTGCATTTAAAGTTGATGCTGGAACAAAGGTAAGAAACCTATCCTATATACTAGCAACTTTGCTGTCATGATCCACGTAATGCATAACAAGTGAGAGTTGTTCTTGCTTGCTCATGTCTTTAGTCTCATCAACCATGATAGAGACAGACTGTGCTTTTGTAATAGAGCTACAAATACTTTGTTGCATTTGAGAAGCCATGATTCCTCTGAGGGTATTTTGTATTACAGGAGAAGTATATTTAGCATTTTGAGGACCATTGAGAAGCCTATCATGAACTATTGGATAATATCTTGTTAAAAGGCTCAGTAACTCCAAAAAGTTTCCTCTGTTTGATGACTCAAAACACCTCTAAGAGTAAGTTCCTGTTTATAACAAAACCATAAGACATCGCTTATGCTTATCATACATTGCTTGTTTTTCTTTATCTGCTGAGATCTTTTAGTTCCCAAATGATCAGCTATAGACCTACTCTTCTTACCTAACTTGTAATTGTGCCAGGTAATCATTGACACCTTGTGTGCAAGACAGTTACCGTGCAATACAAGCATTCCCTTTGACCCCATTGCATGCTTCTAGTCTCGGAAGCCATCACTGGTAAAGGCTCGTTCTGGTTTGCTAGCACAAGTGCTAGGAGAGCTAAGCATGCTCAATTATGTTATTAACTTAATATGGAGCAACCCTAGCCATACCCACCCCCCTTTTTCACTTTTTTAATTTTTAAGGGGGAAGGGTCTGCCACTCTGGCTACGCGAGCTGCGAGGCTAGTTTAATCACAGATAAGACTAAAGGCCTTTCTACAATAAACTCCTTTATACACACCACGTCGTTCCACAGGTGTCCGAAAGGATATTAAAATGCCAATTTGTTGATATGGTGCAACTCCTCCCCCACTGTTGGTGGTGGGAAGTGTCACAGCTTCCCAAGTTTTACTAATCGTTCTCCCACTAAGTGCCCTCCCGTTACTGACATTGCCATCAGGGTGGTGTTTCACACTTATGGCTGAGGTAATCTGCCCCTGCTATCCTGAAAAGGCCATTCAGTTGTTCCAGTACCTAAGGACCATTGTCAGGGTGAGCAGGAATTTTGAGGGAAACTCCTGGGTGTTCTATGATTCTGCTTTTCAGCGGCTAGCAGCACACCCAGGCTGCTTTGATTGGGGAGTAATTGAGCCAAGCCTCTATCACAGCATTAAAAGACAAATTATTTTTACATGTGTTTATTGATTTAAGCTATATTACATATTGTAGTTTTATGTGCATTGCATGAAGACACGTTAGTATGTGTATCATTGTTGCTTGTGTGTTTGCTTCATGTATGACATTCTTTACATATGCGGTGAAAATGTTGGTATATTTGATAGACATGTAACATAGTCTTTTATATATATTTTATGCATGAAGTATTTGTCTTTCAGCTAATTTGTAAATAATATTCACTCAATAAAAAGTATTACAATAAAATTTTTAGTTTTAACGATGAAATGGCTAGTAATGTTTCATTGTCTACTTCAAGTGATGTATAACAGCACTGAGTCATAATTTGTGTAACTGGCATAAAGGATGAAGGTCCGTATGGTATAAATGAATTTGGTACCCATATTTCAGTAAGATCTCCAAGTTTGTGCTTGTTTGGATGACTTTGGAACCACTTTACTGATGCCATTATAATGATTACCTGCTTTCCATTTGCTTAAAGAGCTTGACGAAAAAAGAATTCGATGAATCCTGATCTTATTTCTGTATTTTCATTATTGATGTTGGAGCCATTTTCACATGCCCAATGTGCTCTAATGCATAAAGAGTGCTCTAGCCTAGAGTTAGTACACCTAATCCTATTCCCCCATAAAAAGAACTCATAAAAAGATTCATACATAATAGTAACAGATTCATAGCTCAAAGATGGCATAAAGTTGCTGTAAGAAGTTAAAAAATAAGCACAGGAATCGTCTTGAAATAGTTTCCCTCGATATGGACAACAGTACTGAATTGATCAAGAAGATAAATATTTTAGTGATTGTTTCAAAGTGGCTAAAGGTAAGTCAAGCAAATTTGTAATTTTAACAGAAGAAAACAATGCTAAATCAAAAGTTTGGCAGAGAGATCCTTCAGTCAGAGAAGCATTTACATCAGGAAATTCAATAAAGACGTTTTTATGTTGCACAATGCTAGTATCATTGCGTGTAAGTGTATAAATGCTTGAATTGGATAGAAACTTGTGCATAAGCTGTATTTCATTAGCTTTCTGGTTTGTAAAATACAAACCAACTACTCCATTAAACCTCTCAAACAAATAGAGCCAGAAGCCATAAACAGGGCATAGTCAATCAGACATTCTTTAAAATGCCTATGCATATGCATATTAGGAGTTAAACGCAATTGACGATAAAGACTTTCAAACTTCTGCTGAAATTCAAAAAACAACAAATGAGATTTTTTAATAACTTCTAAGTTTATTATTAGAGAACAAACTAAAGTGCAAGCAGCAACAGAACATTTCTAACATTTAAAATGATCTTCTGGAAGTATGCCATACAACCCAACTGAAGACATGCAATTCCTGCATTGGTTAGCTGTAGATGATAAAAAATTAGATCGGATCTTGTGCATAAGACGTCCGATGGAAGAAGGGAGTTTTGTTACATTAGCAATTTTTTTGAATGTGCAGCATATTAGCAGATAGCAAAGCAGTTTCCTCTCCAAGCCAGATAATTTCATGAAGTGCTTTGATGTGCCTAAGAAAAGATTATGCATCGGATCTATAATTGTAAATGTGACACAATTAAAGCATGGTTAATGCATCAATTCTGAGTAACCAGCACCATGCTTATGCTCATACCCTTCTCCTTCAGTTGGTGTATGACATAAAGATGCTGTTTTTTGCACGTTGTACATGTAATGAATTATTTTTCAGTGGAAATTCTGTAAGACCAGAGTAGTTCATTTTCTTATTAAGTTTGTCATAAAAGAATTGAATGTCACATCTAGGGCATTGTCTGGAAGAATGCCCTAAAAAACCACACAGTTTAGGAGTTGCCGGAGTGTGACAAGCAGCACATAGTATGGCAGCACGAACAGTAATAAGCCCTTTATCCTGTTAATCCTGTTATCCCACTTGTCAAGTAATTCATCACATGAAGGAGACAAATATAAATTTAAAGAAGATGGTTCTTTTGGATCTGGATTTATACCAACAATAATATTTTTAGGTGTGTAATGCATTGAACGAGGCAAATGTAGAACAGCCAAGTCAATCTCACCAACAATGTATTCAGTCCGTTTAAATGGCTGAAACCAATCCACATTAATTATTAATGCAAGATTTCCTTTCTCTGCTAAAAAACTTTTTCCATTGTAAATCATACAATGAGACAACATATTTACATCAAACATTGAGCCAGCAGGTACATCTCTTGATCTTCATTCTTCACATTTATTCAATATTCCTGGTCTAGACATGATGTCACATAACAATTCATTCACACTCTTGTAGCTATAACTTTCAATTAATACACTTTCTCTGTATGGTTTTTAAAAGTAACTTTACATAAAAGAGTGTCATTAACGTTTGTTCTGCTACACTTTTGAAGATGGAGAGGATAATGAACTTTACTGGTACAGTTTTAGTACCAATAATATCATAGCAAGAATTGAAGTTATAAAGTTTATAGTAACTAAGGCAAACTACAAATTTAAGAATGTTATCATTCCCTAGGTTTTTGGCCCTTTTAACTTTATGCAGAGAACCTGGAAAAGATTTTGATAGAGTAGATGTTGGAGCTAACTATTTCAGCATGTAAGAAATTTTATAAGACAGCCAACGGCATCAGCCGATACTTCATAACTAGTGGACCACATCATTAAAGAAATAAGGATCCAATTTAATGACTTCCTTCATTCCTCTTGATCCATATCTGCCTCAATATAAAAATCATCCAAAATTGCTTGCTCTTCAATGTCCCATGCTTTATCTACAGTTTCACTATCATCACTGGTAATATCAAATGGTTGATTTGTGCCGCACCCTTCACTGTGGGAAAAATACTCCTCTTTATCTTCACTAGTCATGATACACGGCTGCATCATCATCAATAGCATTGCCATATAGGTCAATGTGACGCTTGTACACCGGCATGACTAAATATTGATTGCAGTGACCACATCTATTTCTTACAGCAGCCATTTTAATACGCTGAGATCTAGGCATGGTGACAGTTAATTTTATAGTTAAATGTAACGCTAGCGCAGTAACTCCACATGCTTGTTGCATTTGTCTGCTTTTCCACACAAATTCTCAGTTTCTTGTTCAATTAGTAGCTTCCAGAACCTGTCTGGTTGGTGGCTTAACTTTTAGGTATGTTAACTAATCTAGAATTTATGTATTTTTATTTGATCTTTTCAATGCAGCGGCTGTAACATACTTTCAATGCAGCTGCTGTAATATACTGACCAGCTGCAGAGATTGATCGTCTGCCTTTTTTTGATTTCTTGTAATATTTATAGCTTCCACAAGCTGTCAGGTTGGCATCTTGACTTTTAGGTAAGTTTGCAAGTGTCAGTCTGTCCTTTCAGTGCAACTGCAACTGCTGTAGTACTCTGACCAGCTGCACAGATTGATTTTTGATAAGTAGATTTTCAGGTAAACTACCAAATGTCATTGAGTTATCAGTAATAGCTAAATTTATTTATTGTATCTAGAACAGATGATTTCACAAAGAAAAACTGGTTTTCCACATGAAAATTGCATCACAAATAGAGCACCATCTCCCCCACTACATCACCTGGAACATTTCTGCCATCTCCCATTGCACCAAAAAAAACTGGTGGTAATAATGGCCAATTGGTGACACTACCACCTAATACGGCCGTGTCAACATGTCTGTAAACAGTTAAAAGAAACTGACAAGGACTAAAACAATACTGTCATGTCAGTGACATTATTCAACATAGCATTGATACTAAAATTGGTTTTCACCATGTGTCCAACAGAGAATTTAACAGTGCAATGAGAACAAATATCAATGGTTAACAAACTGATGGCACTAGTCCATGTTAATAATACGTAAATAATTATCTTAATGTATTTTTATACTATAGTCTAGACACAATATGTTAGGTTATATATGAGTGTATTTTTAAAGTTTAAAGAATCGCCATCAGCGATAAGTGAAAGGCACTCAACATGTTGTAACCAAGTGTCAGACACGAAGACAGCTAATGTTTAATGTAAGTTGGTAAGTACATGCATGCTATCAATATATATGTTCTTTATTAGTAGAGTAACTGTAGACGTATGGCTCTGAAATGATCAACAACTATTGATGAAGGTACTAAAAGGAAATTAGAACCTGTTTTAACTGTCAACTATACGTCATCTGATGAGTGTTTAATTTTGTTGGAACATGAAGAAGGTGCAACCTCATTGACTGCTGCTCCTAGCAAGAAGTTAGTGAAGAACTTCGCCATGTGGAGAAGCATGGATTTTGAAATTTACTTAAATAGCCTTAATAGAAAGATAGCAAGAAAGAAGACTGCCCGTGGAAAGGTGATGACAGTTCCAGTAGAAGGTGATGAAACATCAGCTCGTAATGCAACCATAAATTGCCCTGACTGGGCATGTATTACATTGTTTGACTGATCAGGAAAACTATTGTCATCATTGTTGCTATGATGCTGCAGTATTAATTCTACTGCCTTATTTATGATAATTACTTTGCTTGAATTAAATTTTAGCAAGAAATGGGGATTATGGGGTGGGTTTTTGATTATTACTTTTGATTCATGAATAGCACATTTACTACGAGACAGAAAAAATTATGCTTAAATGTAACCTAGAATATATATGTAACAAATATAAACTTTATCTCCTGTGTTCTATAATGAATTTGTATCACATTTAAAAAACGCTGTTTCAAGTGAATTGAATATGATTCCACTTCATCTGTGTGACACATGAGATACACTAAAAATACAGTGTTGTATCTATCTCGTCATGCGGTGTATAACGAAGCCTTCACCAGGAGGGCCAACGTTAAGGCCCGCTGTACTCACTACTGGAGGACTGTCACCCGACGAAGTCATGCCAATTACTACCTGCTGAAAAATTGCCACACCTGCCTAGCCGTGATGCCCCACCTACCTTGGGAGTCCCGTTGTGCAGTCTGTTCAATAGCCTGAAGGGAAACTCCTGCAGGTTCAATGACTGCCGCTACGCCCACATCTGCTCCATGTGTTGCAAAGGCGGCCCCCCGGCCAACAGCAGCATAGACAAGGAGCTCCACAGTCCCCACAAGCCTCAAGCTCTTAGCTGGCCACATTCATTGTTACTTGCTGGCTCCTAATTAACTGCTGGCCATTGTATATAATGTTTATGAAGCATGCTATTGCACCATTATCATTCATTACTTGCCTTTTCCTCTTTTTTGCTGGAGTTAGTAAATTTAATTGAAGAGAGTTTGTGGTTGATGGCATGTGCAATGTGCTTCTAATCATAGAGTTGATGCCTCCTAGACCATCTAGTATCATAAAAGGTCTCATTGCACTCAACAGGTACCAACCAGGGAGTTGTGGCGTGCCTGAGGAGTTTGCTGGTCCACAGTTTGCTTTAAAACCTATCCTCCCTGCTTGGCGCCAGTACTTGCAGGTGATGCCGGACCAGAAGCAGGCAATGTACCGTATTTCCTTAAATATAAGCCGGGGGCATCTATTTCCTAAAATGGTATTTGGATCTCAAAAAAATATATAAAAAATAAAAAAATTTAGCCCAGAGCGGGAATCGAACCCGTAACCTCATGCTTTTGACTTCTGGAACTTCACACATTATCCACTAGACTACTGAGTCCCTCCAAGGCTAGTGTTGCGTATTTATAGCTTAATTGTATTGCGTTTATTTGAATGCGGCTTCTAGTTAAGGATTTACGGTATGTGCTGAATGGGATTAATGAGGGCTTCAGGATTCAGTTGAACGAGGAGCATGTACCCTTGAACCAGCAACCAGGAACCTCTTACTTCACTCTGAGCACCCAGATCCAGCATAGGAGTCCCTGGACAAGGAGTTATGAGATGGTTGACTAGTTCATCTGGCCTCACTGGTGCTTTCAAATTGGACTAGGGTCCAGGCTAGCCGTACTTGTGTCATCCAAAAAGGCCACACAGTGGGATGGTGGCAGTCAATCACTGACCGCTCTTTTCCGGAGGGGCAATCAGAAAAAAATGGGGTCGACTCCAAATTATGCTCCATGTGATATTTTTCTGTTGACTGCCTAGTCGAGGTGGTAGCTTCTTTTGGGCAGGGAGCTTTGATGACTAAGATTGACATTAAGTCAGCATATCGGCTCTTGGCTATTCACCCCCAGGATAGACACATGTTAGGCTGCAGATGGTAGGTGTCCCTCGTGATAAACTGTGCCCTTTCCTTTGGACTCTGTGCAGTTCCTGATACTATCGACAGGTGCTGCCAGTAAAGCCATCTCCTTTACTGACCATTACCTGAATGATTTTATCACAGTTGGCCCCCCAGGATCTGACCAGTGTGCTACCAATCTGGGGATAATACAAAGAGTTCCAGCCTGGCTTGGTGCCCCGTAGCCTAGGAAAAATGTGCCAGTCTCTCTACATGTCTTGTCCTTCTCGGCTTTGAGGTGGACTCAGGCCAGTGAGAGCTTTGCCTTCCACAGGAGAAGGTCGAGAGGATCTATGATACCTTGGTGGAGTGGGCGGGCAGAGAATGGTGCTGCCTGTGGGAGGTCGAGACCCTGGTTGGCACTTTTCAGAAGGAAACGAAGGTCATTGAGCCAAGCAGGGCCATTTTATGCCAGATCTCGGGCCGCCTCACGGGAGGCTGCTGCTTGTTGCATCACATTAGGCTGAACCAGGGCTCTAAGGCAGATTTGCAGTGGTGGCAGTTTCTGATACACAACTGGAACGGGCCATGATGATCTTAGTGCTGTGTCATGTATTGCCCGTACATTCTCTCCAATTTCAAGTTCAGATGATGAAGACAGTGATGAAGAAAACAAAACATCTATTGAAAAGTCGCACAGCAAAAATATAGGTAGTCACAACTGAACCACCATGTTAACAGTTATACTCCTATTATTTTCGGGAGATAGTCTGTCAAATGAGAGTGCTGAAGACATGGAAGTAAATATGTGACACAGTTCAAATAAAAGTAACTTATTTGCGCCATTACATTAACTTTAGCTGTAACATTTTAGCTAATGATATTTAACCAAGCAATGAAGACAGACCTACCTTCCACTCCTTCAAAATTGTCGGCGATAAAATCGACATGAATGTAACTCCACATTACCTTAGACCTAACATAACGGTTAAGTCACTTCATTACTACCATAGCTACGCCGTTCAAAGTAGAATTAATGTTAGAATATTAGGTAGTGATAACCCTTCTTCCTGCCTTCCATCTCCTCTTTCTTTTGCGAGATCATTACTTCCAACAAATACTGATAACAATTGTCTAATTGATAATATAAAAATTCTCTATTCTCGAATTTTAGTGTAAACTTTACCATTAGTTTTTTGCACTAACTGTTCTGATTTGATTAGTCATCACATCAAACATCAACGATATAGAGAGATGTCATCCCGGTCTTCAGTGGTACGTTTCTATTAGTTAAAAATTTAGATGTATGTAATTGTTAAATTTTATTTTCACAAGTACTATTAGATGTATTACCTAAGAATGAAAACATAACTAAGGAATTGGAAGAAATTCTGTTATTTACACCAATACGTTCCACAAATTCAATGCGAAAAGCAAATCCAAGTCTCAGAGTAAAAACAACTGTAACACCTGTCAAAGGAACAACACACAGCATTCCGTTGAGAGGAGACCAGCTTTTGCAAGCCCGTGCTCGTTTACCGAAAGCAAAAAGTGAAAGGCCACATAAGAAACTGGAAGGAATTATTCCAAGTATAGAAGACTGGCATACCAAATTTACTCTTTTTGAGGTATTTTAGAAGAAAATTGCATCATTTTAAAATTTAGATCTATAGGTAATTTGGAATTACTTTGTTCAAACTTAATCTTCATCTGATCATGGGACGGCTAATCAACTCTGAAACCTACTTGGTAGGTCAAATGTAGTCAACAAGGCCAGAAGAAATGTCAATGCATGTGAAGATTTATTACGTTGATTCTTTGTGCTTACGTTACATATGCTGCAATGTATGTTTTGCAAATGGAAGACCCAGATGATGTTCCCAGCTTTCTTCCACAAGACTTGTGGCTCAAAAGCATTGCTAATGGTATGGAAGTAATGGATACAATACTCAGCAGCATAGTCGATAAATTTGTTGACATCAAATATAATTTAGCACCAGCATCGTCTTCATAGGATGTTGTGTTTTTATATGCAAAGCAACTAATCAGTATTGGCTGCTTGTATATGGAATTTGCATATGCCATAAGAGGCCAGAGACTTATGAGGTGGTGGTGTTACTTTATGGTTGTGTTTCAAAACACAAACAGGAGAAACTATGCAATGGAAGCAGTCAAATTGTTGTATCAACATCAGTACATTTTGTCTCCACAGATGTGAGAAGAATTGATGTATTTCAGATTTATCAGTCATGGGCTGCCCTGGTATATGGAACAAGTGAATCAAGACATCAAAAATGGATTTGATCATCTTGGCCCCAATAAAACTAAATCAGCAATAGTGAGATTAGGCAAAGCAATATGATCATTGGCTCCCTTTATTAATAATTTTGACACAGAAAATCAAATAATAAAACATCATTCACATCATGAAACTTCTGAAAAAGAAGAGGTATACAAAATTGTAAACCACATAATATTTATGCGCAATGTGATGGACGAAAGTACTCATTATTGGCAACCCTTCACTTCACTCTTACACAAAACTAATGAAACTGATTTATTAACGTGGATGACAACACATTTTTAAAAAAATTTTATTAATTCTTACACAAAACTAATGAAACTGATTTAATAACATGGATGACAACACATTTTTAAATAAATTTTATTTAAATATTATTATTATGCTCTTGTTTACAATTATCACAGCAAATTTGTTGTTGAACTGAATGTTTTTCTTTATCATACCCTTCCATTGCACTGAACAATAACTTTCTACAACAATCATTACTAAGCGTTACATATTTTTTCATGTCATCATTCAAATGTTGCACCTGAGAATATGTGAGAATATGCACATTACGGCAATCAATGCCCATACCAAAGGCAATAGTGGGACAGACTATTCTCAATGAGTTACTTGCTTCAGGAAATGATGCTAATATTTTATTTTTCACTTCAGTGTCTGCAAAACTGGTATACATTTTTACCAGCCTAAATTGTGAGAGGTCAGGTGCACCTAAGAGATTGGAAAACTCTTCTATTAAGCAACGCTTAAAATAAAGATATATATCAGCACAATCAGCAATACGACGGCAGTAAAAAAGGGTTTATGGAAAAGTGGTTGATTTTACTTTAAGGTCGAATGACATAGTTGAGAAATTGTCTGGAATGGAAATGAGGTTTTCAACAGTATAAAAAAATATTTCCTTTACAGGGTGAAAGAATTACACATGCACGTGATTTCATACCTAATGTCTAAGCTAACTGTTGTCTGAGAGAAATAGGTGCTGTAGCAGTGACAGCCATTATGGGTGTTCCTTGAGGTACTATATTACAAAATTCACCAAGCTTCATTGGACATTCGCGAAATAATAGTCCCTGATTCTGCAAAAAATATAAAAATTGATAAAGATTTTGTACCATTTCTTCATTGTGTGAACTTCATCTCTCACCAAACCTTTAATTCTTTGCTGGTAACACTCAGAAGCAACTAGTATTCTGTATCTTCTTTTATGTAGAATAGCCTCTGGTGTAAAATACAACAACTGGAACTCCCCATTAGTAGCTCCTCTCTTCATTTTGCTATCATCATCAGCATCACCAATAATGTATCCCGTAATACCTTTTCATTTAACAGCTTGTACCTATGATTAGGCTTCCATGCTCAATGCAATTTTATAATTGATTATTTTTACCTGACCTTTGATAAGTGCTATCAAGGGGTATATATTAATAATTATTTGGAAGATGAGCAGCCAGTAGTGGGGACAACAAATGTGTGTTTCCCACTGAGAAAGTGCTTTATCACTTGTCTCTGCTCCTCTTTAAAAGTTATGCCAAAATGAGTTGCAACTACATCAATTCTGACTTCTAAGTCATCCATTATAATGTTTATAATGGTTTATTATAGGAAATGAGCTGGATCCGTCTTCTTACTCCAGCCATAGATTTTGACTTGGGGAGGCCACTACAGTTGCTCTGGCTGGTGTGGAAGACTCCACCATCAAGTACCTGTGCCAGTGGTCGAGCTGTGCTTTTCAGATCAATCTCAGAACCATGAGATTAGAGCCGGCTATTGTCTCAGCGAGGCTTGTTTCTGGCATCTCAGACCTGATAGACTCGGTGGAGCGTGGGCTAAGGTGAAAGTTGTGGGAATCAGTGGGTGAACTGGGACTTACATTTTTGTGTTTAATAATTCTGATCCAATGAAAAGTTTGTGCCACTTCAGGGTTACGGGTGGGTCCCTTGGGAGGTCCAACGGCCAATCATTGTTCACCCATGATAAATTGGGGTAGGTCTCGTTATGATCCCCCATCTGTTTATTGTCTTCACTTCTAGAAGTACCAATTGGAGAGAAAGGGGTTCATCCTCCCTGCTGCTTAATAGTAATGGTAGATATCATGATAAAGCATGACGATAGTTATAGAATATTCAACAGAAATTAATAATTTTGTTACAATTTTAATAAAATAATAGTATTGTGATAATCATAATAAGGCATAGTATTAGTGAGTCAGCCTGTAGCCATGCATAGCATTTCCCAGGTTCCCTCCTTCCCATACCAGCAGTTATGTGGCAATTGTTAGTCCTGACCTAAGTTAATGGTAATTTAAGCCCTGTTTCAATAAGGTTAACGGGGAAGGAGGAGCTGCACATGCGCAGTGTTGCTGCATCGAGCTGGCAGGTTACCCTAAGTTCTTCTCTTCCCGTCCTGCCACTACAATTGTTTGGTAATGGTCCTATATTCTTTCCACCTTTGGGTGTGATGGAGGTCACCCAGTTGGGTTAAAGGCGCGTCACATGGGTGGTCTAACCGCCCATCATTGTTCACTTATGATTAATTGGGGTGGGTCTCGTTATAATTCCCAATTAGTTTAGTGTCATATCCTCTAGGTGTACCTAGCATGGAGGGGAAAGTGTTCCTGTTTCCTGCTGCTTATTAGTAACGGTAGTTTTAATAATAAGGCATGATCATAGTTATAGAATATTCCACAGAATTTAGTAAAACAAGTAAATAAAAAAATTCTATTAATCAAGATAAAGGTAGGGTTGCTAATAATGTGCACAGCATTGATGGCAGCATTATGCGCAACATCAGCTGCAAGCATTTACATATATTTAATGCGCGCAGCATTGATGGCAGGATTAACATGCATGATGATCAGTATTATATGTACAAATTCACTGCTTAAATAATACTACATGTATAATAACAACTTTTAATAGTACTTAAAAATTTTTCTCGTCAGGACTTTCATATTTTTCAGCAGCACCCAGATCCATAAAAACCTGTTATTTGTAATAGACATGTAGTGCAAGCCACAAACAAGATCCTGATTTGATAATGACAGCTTCCTCCCTTCCTAACCCTCTGTGCTATGTAAATGATAGTGACACAAATTTTAGTCAATGCTAAACTCTAATGAACAGTAAACCTCCTTCACACCCTCTCCCTGTCCATTCTATCAAAAAGAAATCAATAATCACTGTTATTTGCTATACATTGATTACCCTCACTTCCTGAATGCAGTTAGATCTCTTCATACCGAGCAATACTGGGGGGATCTGCACCAATGGTTTTCACACACACTCACATTGCACAAACAGTGAAATATAAGTCACATTAACAACCAATGTTTCTAAGATGATGGACCTCCCATACACCATACCCACTTTCCATCAACAATCAATGCTTAAGAAATATTAATAGACTTAACTGCTTGGAAATGATTAGTACCAACATGCTTCAAATACAAAGCAGGTGTATTAGCATCACAGGTAATGCCACATAACTCATGGGTACCTTATCTAGTCTAGCATACAAAAGTAGGAGTTAGTGAATATCTGTATATGGATATGCCTAACATTGAAGTTTGTGTAATAATCTGTGTCAGTGGCCCACACATAATTATTATACATATTCGACTTACTTATGAAATCATGCATGCTTGAATATCTTGTTGCTTTTATTGTACTATTTAACAGTTCTTCACAGTTTGGCATAGTACTAGCAATTGTTTTACGTAATTTGTAATGCTGAGAAATTGACCCAGTAATGAGATATGAAAGGGCATAAAATAAACAATTCCCATCACCAGGAACATCAAGAGTACTATTAAGAACTCTTTCATCTGACAATGGTGTTGTTGGACTACCAGGCAAGATTCTAGCAGCTGTTAAAAACTGAAGATGTAAAATCTCACACCACCTTTATTAAAATTCTTCATTACCAGAGCAATAAACAGAATCCCATTGTCTCCTCACAATATCTGGGTTGGGAGGCTCTTTATAAGCAAAATTACATCTTTTTTGGATTGCCGGTCTTACTTTAATGCTTGAATCTTTTATAGATTCCATCAGACTACTACTAAAATCATCATTTTTGTACAACACACTTGGTTTTATCATCTTTCGGTTTACATCTCATGTTTAGGAATTTCATAGTTACAATGAGACTACTACAACTATTGTCTTCGACATTAAACTTCGTTTTTGTCTTTTAAATTAAGTGAAACAATTAATTTATCATCCATTTTTGGGCGACGCGATGCCAAAGCACTGTTGTCAGTACTACTGTCTACATCAACTTTTCTTTTTTTGGGGCAAGGCTGATTTAAAGCATTATCAACACATATTTTACTCTTCGTAGGGCAATTAGACTTTCTAAATCTGTACCCTTGTTTATTGCTACTAACAGTGCTGTTACTAGTACTTCGTACATGACTTACAAACACCTTGGCATTCTTACTACAAAGTTCACCATCATCAATTACACAAGTCACTTCAATTTTTCTCTTCTTTCCTTTAATTTTCTCTATTTGCGGTAAATCATTTTGAAATTTAGTTCTGAGGCGGTTAATTTCATTAATGCACGGACTAGTAACTTTAACACATGGAAGATTAAATGATAATAAATGTAATAAATTTAATGTATGTACACAAGACAATGCAACAAATGCCATACCATCCCCAAAAACATCAGTCGATAAACAATGATAGTGAGAGGCCCTGACATTTATGTACAGTATTAGCATAACAAAGCATAAATAATAAAATTTCTTTGTTAAAAACTAGTAGGGTTGTCAAAAAATAAAGAAACAATGGGAATCATCATAATTATTAGTTCAAATAGTAATAAAATTTTAATAAAAAATAGTTATTCATAAAAACAATACAAAAGTTACAACTTAACTTGGCAGAAAATGCTAATATTCAGACAATAATATAGATTGAAACTTAATTTAATTAATAAAAATTACGCCTCTGCACCTAATAATTGCCCTAATACATTGCTATGAGGATGATGTAAATTAATTATTGTGATAGCTTAAAATCAGAATATTTACCTAGCATTGAATGAATAAAGTACTGTAATCACAATTACAAATTCTAAAGTTTGGATGATTAGTTTGCTATGGCATTCTTAAATTTATATGATTTATTACCATTAAATTATTATTAATGTATATAATCTATAATTTTGGTTTTTAACTAAAAGCATGGATGCATTTCTGTAGTATTAAGCACTTTATTTAAATTTTTTTTTGTTGGTGTCACATTCTTAGGAATTGTTATTAGGCTCGCCACACTTCTGTAAGCTGGAAGTAAGCAGTTGGGTTCTCATATTCTTTCATTGAAGTTTATCATGATAAAGAAATCAATACTCGTTTATTAGATTCTGGAAAGTAAGGTTTGAAATTTTTGTATTATTCCTATGAATAATAATTTTCTATTAATTATGTTATTTTATTACTAATTCAAGTAATAATCCCCTAGTTTCATTCATTTTTTAAAAACCACACGTTTTTTTATTTAAAGAAACTTTTTTATTTACTTGTTTCCAAACTTTTTATTTAATTTTTTATCTTCTTGTATATTTAGATCAGCATTATGTTCTTTCATCATAATTACCTAGGTTTAAAAATCCAAAACATAATATTCTAATAAACCTTCAAGAGATTAATTTTAGGCTGTTTGTGCATACACAAACCACTTTTGCAAATAGTAATGAAATTCATAGCTAATGATTAATTATTCATAATGATGTAGATCTATAATATCCTGTTTCAAAACTATTTAAAGTGACACCATGCCTGATTTGATTTCCCGCTCAATGCAGTTGCACTGTCACCACAGATCATCAGTTAGTCATTTTTAAAATTCCTGATTTGTATAAGCAACAAATCAGTTTGTAAAACTTATAGCTTATATACTTTATGCATGTATGTATTGTTTCCTTTGTAGTATGAGTAAATCACCAAGCCCATATCTGGCTGGAAGAGTGGAAGATGCAGGAGATCCCATTTTGCGTCCTGGAGGAGATCCAGCCGTAATCCCTCAAAGAGAATCTCCGGCAATCCTTCCTGGAGAGGCTCCAGCAATCCCTCATGAGGAGACTCTGGCAGTTTTTCCTGGAGGTGTATCCGTAGTCCCTCATATAGGGGCTCTGGCAGTTCCCCCTGGAGGTGTACCCGTAGTCCCTCCTGGAGGAGCTCTGGCAGTTCCTCCTGGAGAGGCTCTGCCAGTCCCTCCTGCAGGGGCTAGGGCAGTCCCTCCTGCAGTGGCTCTGGCAGTCCCTCCTGGAGGGGCTCTGGCTGTTTCTCCTGCCAGTCCCGCCTGGAGGGGCTGTGGCTGTCCCTCTTGGAGAGGGGCCCATCCTGTAATTCCTCCTGCCCCAGCACTGCCTTTGCTGCACCAGCAAAGACAGCTTATTATCATAGATTTTATAACTACGTAACATGGATTGGATGTCACACGGACAGACTCTGTAATGGTGCGCGTTAATTAGAGTGATGATTACCAAGCATGATAGAGCATGGTCTGTGTTACTGTCGAGGCTATTTTACAAGGGTTTTTTTGCTAGAATGAGCTCTGATCTATTATATGTAGGCATCATACAAGTAAGCAAGTAATATTTATGTTGATTGGATGGTTCTTCTAAAACAAATTGTCTTTTGTAGACACTTCGAGGATACTTTCTTGTACATTCCTACTATGGAAGTGGCGAAGTAGAATGCTTGAATGGTGACAAACTCTGCAGCCAGCATATAGTACAGTTCGTTTACTACCATCAAGTCTTCCACTTCCTCTGTTAGAATTTGCAATTGGTAAAAAACCTCTTTATTTTCGCATATCCCTTTTATGATTTCCATTTTCGTTTTTGGCTCAAGAATTGCTGTTATTAAATTGAAGTTGTTTCTAAGCTGCAGCTCCGTCTGATGGAATAGATGATATATTGATACTGGGATGTGAACAAACCACCTCTATCTATGATGTTGGTCTAGTCTTCTGTGTGGTTGTCAGGATCTATTTTGTCAACTCCAATGATGTTGTTCATAAAAAGTAAAAGAGTGCTTTTGTGTTTGTTCTTTGATGTCACTAATTGAGATATAACTCTCACACAGATAACCAGCAAAGTATTGTAGCGCAATATGCTCCATGTCATTAAGTTGGAAAATTGATGGTCTCTCGCTTTCTGTGAAAAGCCCGTATGTTTTGTCTCATTAAAATCGTAAGTACACTTTGTGTTACATATTGGTATAAAGCTGGGCCGGGGTTGCTTTTATTAGATATCTGAAGAATTGTGGACCAAGTGCTATGAAAGGTTTCAGATACTCTTAGTGTATAATATTGTGTACATATGTACTCCCTCTCAGATTGGCGGCTACTTCTGTTAGTGAAGCAAGATTTGATGTTACTGATCAGGTACTGGGAAAAGATGATGAAGTACTCTGTGTATGGAGGTACAGCCCACTGAATAAAAGCATTTGCTGCCTTAATTATGCACTCGTTATCAAGGGTTACATAAAGGCTGTCATCCTCGACCAGAGCTCTAAATCCGTTAATCACTGTTTCATACATGTGATTAGTTATATGAATGAATAATGACAACTTTACTAGATGCTTATATTTTACCTTCATCATTTGAACTGCCACTATAATGTCTTTGGTCAGCAATATTGTCCAATGAATTAAGTATACCTATTTTTTTGTTTTTTAATCACAGTCATAAAAGATTATATTGTTTACTTGTAGCACTGAAGGTTATATCTAAACACTCATCAATTCTCCTTCACTTTCTTCTTCTTAATGGTTGTAAATCATACTCAGCCATGTCAAGATCTTTGTTTCCTCTGCAATTGGAACTGATAGAACCTCTGCACATGGAGTTTGCTACACAAAGGGTATGTGTGTACTTTGGAACTCCTTTACTGTTGGATTTTCATGTGTCCTACCAATTTGCCGCTGGCATCCAAAAAACATTTCTAGTGGATCTTGGCATAGTCTTCTACTGAAGAACACAGTGACACCAGGAACAATGAAAAGGTACTGCATTAATTCAATAATTGACTTCACTATTTATACAATGTATATAATTAAGCAATAGTCACAATTTTCAAAACATACTTGTCATTCCTAATCCACTTAATGTTTCAGCGCTTAACTTCACATTCTTTTTTCATCATTAGGTACCTCTAGACTCTTGATGCTGTCTTCTTACTCATTCAGGTATGTCAAGAATGTATCCTCTAACCACCATAATTTATAATAGCTATATAAATTAGGATACATTGTCAATCAAAATAATACCTGTAGTCTAAAATCACTTCACTAATAGTATCGATTCTAAAAAGCCTTTCTCTTCCTTTGTCCATCAGTAAAGTTTCTGATGTTTATAGTTGAAAATTTTATTGAATAATCTAGTAACACGGGCTGTTTCTTGTGCTGTGTCTCCTCCAAATAAAGTAAGTGCTTTTGATACAGATTCACTTGGCACCTAAAAAGACTAATTATTTTACTGCTCAAAAATTTCACTGCACAATGCAACTCTAATTGTTTCATTATGTTAGCAGCAAGATCCACACTCATTTTGGAAAAGTTTGTCAGATGTACGTGCTCGTATTTTAACCAAAAAAGCAGTACTAAGCCATTCTTTGCCCTTGATATTATATATATCTCGTAGGTGATCCTAGGAAATTAATTACCGTTTTTCTATATAATTGATTACTTCCTTGTAGAACAAACACTCATATCTTACCCATAAAGGTCACGATGGCGATGCCCAGCAATTGTGTGTTGTTTTTAATAGGTGGCGTGGGTCAGAAAAAATATCTGTTAGCTGTAAATGATTCTGTGTCTTGTGTACTAGTTGTCTTCTTGAGTCGTGAAGTCTAATAAATCTACGATTTGTAGAGGCTCCATCAGATGTACAGCCAAGAACTTACAATAATAATATTATAAATTGAATAGTTATTGTAATAACTACATCACTATCCCTGTGTCCTACGTATTAATGTAATGATTTTAAATTATTTATATGAAATCCAATTCTTTCCAATCTGTTAATAGATTCTCAATTGGCAAATGTCCAGCAATAATTCTACTGGGAAAGAAAGCATACGGGAACTCAAGGCTGGAGAACAATCCTCTGACCATAAAGGTCATCATTGAATTAGATAGTCTGAGTTCATCAATGCCTCAAGTTGACTAGAAGTATCTCCTAAACAGGTGAATTCTATTAGCTTTCCTATTATAAAGTATATACAATGTACTTATATAATTTTTTATTATTATAATTTTGCTTTTTTACCAGAATACTTATGAAAAGCTAGATCTTTTTAATGTGCATCTCATCTAGTAACAGGATCACATTCTTTTCTCTTTCTTCACAGTGACATAGTTGTGCTGCAGTATGGATTTGGTCATCAGTGTCACTCGAAAAATAATTTAACTTAGTGAGTATAGTCACGCAGCAGTCTCTGAGATGGCAATCGTAGGCACTGTGTCATTGTCTTGAATGCAGCCTGAGACTGGTGTCGAATTAGTATGCACAGTCTTATCATCAGTGGATGCCACCACATTGCTCGAGAGTCGAATTTTTTTGGGCTTATATTTGTTGCTCCCAGAATATTCTGTGAAGCGACGTCTGGTGTGTAACTTGATCACATTCATTTAAAACAATCTCTTTCAAATCATTGTGATCATTTTGATTCAGTGATAAACTCTGCTTTGCTATTGGTGTTATGATTTTATTTTCTAAGCGGTCTTGCTGTTTTTTAACTTTTGTTAACTATTTGTGCAATGCCTCCATTCGATGCTTCATTTCTTCTTTTGTTAGATATTTGTAGGGAACAGTTGTTGTTGCGTCTGTTTTAGCGGTTATGACACTGAGCACGGCACTTTTGGACCATCAGGGTTCTCCTTTGTTGCATGCAAGATGGACAAAAAGATGGAAACTTATGACAGAGAATGTGACAGCTTGGATTATGTATTATTTGGTTTCCTGTAAGTAGAAAAATAATACTCTATTAAATTATGGCTTGTGCCATGAGGCATACTTTAGTTGGGTTAAATTGATGATTGTGTTTATATGCACTATTTCTATTAAAATAAATATAAGTGTAGTAAGTTTACCCATTCAAAAGGTAACTTGTGTTTTAGTGAAATAAATATGTCATATCAAATTCTTGTAATTGGTTTCCCTTACTACAATGCCCTTTATTATTTTTGACATGAAGTGATGAAGTTCAGAAGCACTGTTAAGCTGTGTATTTTCAATAATATTAGGAGGGATCTGTGGCTCATAGCCATCTCAATAATACTGTCATAAAAACATTATTTTTATCATTTCTATTGCTGATTTAATGTATAAAGCATGCAGGTAGTGATAAGTACCACAGACTATGTAGTACATATAAATTAATATGCTATCCTCATGTCAAAAACTATAGTACCTTATTGTATTTGGCCATTTTCCTCTTTAGCTTCTTTTTTGTTACATAGGTTCAATAGATTCAGCTCTAAAAACAAGCATATTTGGACTTTATGAAGTAAATGAAGCACTGGTGATGTTATAACTATTCTATCCTCATGTAGCTGTATTTGATACATCTTATAATGATATAACAATGATAGTTATAGTTACACTTCACAAGTTTTAAGTTGAATAGATTCTAAGCATATCACGCGTTGTAAAAATGCATAGTTTTTGTCCGGTCTTATCGTAATGCATTTTCTATCACTGTTCTGTTAGTTTATATCACTAAAGTAAACATTTAAAAGTATTTCAAGCTATGAAATTATCTTGAATTCTTTATGCAATTGTAAGTAATGGAGCAATTCTCTTACTATTGTCACTATGGTCTCCACATAGCGCCTGAAGGAAAGATGATTACAAAGTCTGTCCGCGCTTAATTGCATTGATTTGAATGGGATCACGTGATCAGTTTCTAATCTATGTTACATAGTTTTAAAATCTATTTTATTTTCGCCAATTGAGGACAGTAAAGTGTCACATTGTAAGTCTTTACTATGATGTACTAAGTTTTATTCCACAATAGTATCAGAACATAGCAAGGAGAGCTGGCACTGGTAGGGAAAGGAGGCAGAGGCCCTTAGGATCAGGAGAAACCAAAAATTATAACTTTTATGAACTTTAGTTTAAAAACTTACGTCATATATTATAATAATAGATGTACATGTAGATATAATAATAAAATATTCAAATTGTCAATGAAAAATGATTTAGCGTAAAGCAAAGATGAAAATACATTAGCAATGGCTGGTGTTCATTTGACAAGACATAAATGGTCCAATGCTTTTGTTTCTGTCAGTCATCATAGAAGGAAAATACACATCATATTCGATGATTTAAGACATAAATGACACCTAATTAGCCCTTTTTATGGACATACTAATTACATACATGAACCTGCACAGTGCCGTCATTCATACTCTTATTAAAAAATAAAAAAAATGTTTTAATTTGCTTACTAACGCCATCCAAAATTAAGATTTGTTTATAAGACTTGCACTGTGCAAAAACATAAATAGAACACATGAATACTTTCCAATTGCAAATGAGAACATGCATGCACATAATATTATTACAATAAACTTAGAATCATCAAGAAAAGATGCGCTGGCAAACAATAACTTAGAGTGAGGGTACTTATTGTGGCTATGCTTATACACAAAAAAATGAAAGTTGAATTTAATCCACTTTTGTATGTTACTGAAATTGCAACCTGGGTAACCCACTTACTGGTAACTTTAACTTCTTATTTTGGTGGGTTAATTTAACCACCTCACCATTAACCACATGTTACAGTTATTTTGACCCCCCAATACATGGATTAAGACCAAACATTACCATCTTTTTAGTTAAATAACCATCATGGATGTGAATTAAGCTTATACTTAAAGTGTCAATTAACTTCAAAATATACAATGAATTTGGTTAAATTATTAGTTCCTTTGTAGTTAAATTAACTCTAAAATTTAAGTTATTTTACTCTAAATAATTTTGAAAGTACGGATTTACAAAGGTCTAAAATTATATTGATTTACATAAAATTAACATAAAATACAAGTAAATATAACAATAATGTAAGTAAAATAAATAGTAAAATAGTAAAAATAAATAGTAAAATAGTAAAAAACTTAAGTAAAATCAACAGTAAACAATAAACGACAAATTAGTTACAACACATATTAAAGTTGATGATGCTGACAGTTCCACTTTGAGTTCTTTGTATTCCTGTCGCCTTAAAACTATAAATAGTTTGTAAAAGTCTATTTTTAACATAATGTCATACCATTTTTACAATGACATTATTAGCTCCAATAGTTTACTATGGCTCAATAATTACTTTTTTATGATCTATAAATGGTATACAATAATGCCCTGGATAGATTCATTGCTAGACACTCACTGTGTTATATTCACTTCCAAGTACAATCTTATGTTTATCATTAGCTTCCTTAAAATTTCAGTCTTCCAAAAGAAGGTGCACTATAAAACTATCCACACAATGTCATAGAATTGCTTTCGCCTGTCACCGTTTAAAAAGAGGTGCCCTGGGCACAATATGGCGGCCACAATTAAAAATAACAAAAATGGCTCCCGCACTGGCACTGTTCTTTTCACGGCTAAATCACTAGCAAAACGCATTATATAAGCATTAAAAATTAGTAAAGGTGAGAGAGTTAACCTACAAGCACAGGTAGAAAGCATGACCAGAAGAGAAATGGTATAATTTAATTGAAGTAATAATTTTTTACATTATTATCAAATATTTATATAGTATATTCTGAAAATCTGTCAACAGCCTAACAAATATTAAGCAAATACAATAACAGTTGAATGGATGTAGGGATGGTGAGAAGCTTCCTGTAATTGTGTACATCTTCCCAACTGTACCAAGTAATGCCGATCAAAATATGGCAGTACTGTAATAATAATATACCAGCAAAAGTATATGCTAGTACGAGCCTAAAAAATATTAATGCCCATTAATGTATGATTTCATTACACATTATACTTACTTCTGCATAATAAACTTGAGTTACAATTACAGGAATCAACTATTATTGAATTGAAATTCAGCACAAATCACATGATTATACACTATAATAATAATAGTAATAATAGTAAATAAATATAATTTTGATAATTATAATAATAACAAATAATACTTGACTGTAATTGATCACCCTTTGGTCAACTATACAACACTATCACCAACAAGTGCATCCCAATAGCCAATCCTATATCTATGCCCAAAATGGCTGCTCTTCATCCCCATCACACATACCTTATTTTATATATTCCTACATGTAGGATTGAGGTTGATTTTTCAAGATGGCAGCTGTTTTTATTATTTTCAAACATTATACCTCTTTTATCTTATGTTGTACAACCTTATAAATGGCTTAGATGAGCTCTCCTTTACTGAGCAATTTTCCTGGTACCTTTGAAGTGGACTGTACTGCAGCGGGAGCTTTTGGAGAATAGGCCCAAATTCAATTTTTTTGCAAAAATTTTCAGATTTTTTCTTCTTTTATTTTTTTTCTACGCACCGGATAATCTTTTAAACTACAGAAACGCTCAAGTTGGCTTTTACATCATTTGTTTTTACTTGGGTCAAGGACCACAAAGGTGGCTCCAAAAAGAAGCAAGGACAGAGATCAAAATGGAATACTGATTCCAGCTGCAAACAGGCGTGGGTTTGTTGTTTGACGACATTTCAATCTAAGCGCACGTGATTAGCATGAATATAATTAAAGTAACTACAGAATTTAATTTATAAATTCAAGAAAAAAGAATGGACACAAGTAAATAAAAACATTAAAAATGGAAAAGTAGTACGAATTAAGTTGGAAAAAAGTAAAGAAATATGAGGGTATTTGCAATCTGGTGTGGTAAGAAATCTTACACCACTGCATAAAGAATATTACCCAAAAGCATTAAATTATCCACACAGATAACTATGAAGCCATGTTCTTCATGCAGTGGTGTAGGCTTTCTTACCACACCAGTTTGCAAGTACCCTCTTGTTTCTTTACTTTTTAAAGTTTAATCCTACTACTTTTCCAATTTTAATGTTTTTTTTACTTTCAACAATAATTTCAAACACATTATAACTACCTGAAGTATTGAGCATAACTAGTATCATAAAATTATGGTAAAGCCTCTATATGATCGTCTTTTCTGACTAAATCAGCAAGTGAGACAGCATTTACAGTGCCTTCTTTTAGTGCCTAAAGACCCCTAAGCTTGATCAAGCCTTTCTGTAACTGGTCCTTGTCTTCTTTGAGAGTAAAATGTAACACATTTTGGTACCAAAACCCTTCTCTGCCTGCGTTTCTCCTTGAAGCCACATCATCTAGAGCAGACATTTTTACACGTGAAAAAAACGGAAGGCACCATACCCAGGGCACCGCCTTTTATACCGCACCTTGTTTTAACCAGCAAAAGTTCATGGAAATGTATGGATAAAATTTATTTCTTTTTTCACAAATTTCCATGCACATTCATCTGTTACACACAGTCACCAACATGCAATGATAATGTAAAAAAGTGTAGCTGATGTTTAATTCATTTATTTAACTGTTACAAACAAAATGATATTAAATAAGTGAAATGTTGATTCCATTGAAGATGGATTCAACTGCTACACATAAAATGATTATAAAATTCAGTGAAATGTGTTACACATAAAATGATAATAAGTAAGTGTGATGTCGATTTTATTTATGACAGATTCAACTGTTACACATAAAATGATAATAAAAAAGTGTAAAGTTGATTCCATTCAAGACTAATTCAACTGTCACACATAAAATGACAATAAATAATATCAATATTGAAAGAACTTGTTACTACTATCTTGTGAAGCCTAATGAGGATTGGCAAGACGGTTTAAAGAAAGGTATCCTTGAAAAAATGAACAGTGAGAAATAGAAATTGTTTCCACCAAAATTCAGCTTCATGATTAAAAACTGCATCTTTTAGTGAACAAAAATAAAACAATACATGAATAGAGGCAGAAAAATGATACCAACCTCAGTTTACTGTGCTGGGAGATATGACTTCAACATTACATCATATCAGTCAGCTTAGGCCATGTGTCAAAAATAATTATCTAGACAAAACATTAGATAGCCATTGTTAGAAATACTTTCATAGTTTTTACTATAATACAAGCAAAGAGTTTACTTACTCTTCTTAGTCTCGACTAAGTCAGCTGTTCACAGAACTGTTTAGAATAACGTGTAGTTTAGATATTTTCATCTAAAATGAATAATAGCAATTTAAAATCCTTGGCTCACATTTGCAATATTTTATGCATCTTAAAAGACAGGAACAGTACTAATAATAAAGCACCAAAACCTGAGTCAACAATGGTGGGCAAATGACATAGAAGACTGCTGCTGCAACTGACCACTGTACCCAGCAGGCACTGCTGTTCTGCACATGCTCAGTGTGCGTAACCATATGCAATGGTTAGAAAATTTACTGCCAATGTTAAATTATTCTTAATGGTGTGGTTATTTTTTCCAACTCGCATTAGGGTATTAGTAACACGGTAGCGTTACTTAGTAGGATTCACCCCCAAACAAAATGGCTGCCACGACTTTTGCAGCATTGTTTTACCGGGAAAACGAGCTTCTATGCTTACTAGACTTTATAGAGGACCTTATATTGACCAGAGGAGTCAATTAGTATCACTAGCGTGGCTCTAGGCCCTGTCTGATAAGAAATTCAAAAATCAGCGAACCGGCCGTTTTGTTCAGCCACCTTCTTTCATCTTCATCATCATCATCATCTTCATCAAATCCTGTCAATCCAGTTGTCGGTGTGTATCTCGGTATTAGTTGATGCTACAAGGATAATTCATACACCAATCTACTCCAAAAGTCTATGCGCAGGTCCATGTCCCATCAAACCAATCTTCAAGAAAGGAAAAAGTGATACTATGACTGCTGGATTATGCCATCTTAGCTACATGCGACCATTTTATTAATTACAGCAACATGTGCTCCAAAATTTGGGCGTGGTTGCGCATGCTGAGATCTGCAGTTCTAATTAATCAGATGTAAAAATAAAAAATGAAAGAGTCAAGGTTTGTAAAATTATTGTTTTCTTTAGTTATGATGCATGATGTTTTATACAAGTAGTCTTCAGAAATTAAAAGAACACTCTTCTTATCTGCCCAAGTCTTACTGTGTTGTATGTTGTCTATAATTTGTATTTGTAATTTACTGATATCTAATTAATAATTGTGAATTGTTATAATTATTGAATTGGGTGTGGCTATAATGGGTGTGATTTGTGCATGCTGAGATTGTAGAACTTGTGCTATCTTATGGTGGACAGTGCTACTCTTCCTGACTGATCTAAGTGATCTTGAAAGTGAAACTGTTTAAGCTGATCTTGAATTTTTCTTAAAGTGCTGGTCATTAACAAGATTTTCAATAATAAGCTTTAATATTAGTATAATTGATAACAGTAATCAAGTTGCTACTGAAAATAGAATTTAACAACATGTTGATTCTCTTACTGTATATCTATATATATATATATAAAGCTGTTATAAGTCATGCCTAACTTAAGGGGGAAAGCATCTGCTAAAAAGCTTCAAAAATTGATGAAAGAGAAATGGGCTAGGGCTAAAGCAAAGTGTAGTATTTGAAAGGCATGATATCACTGCAGAGCCTGCGTTAAATTCCAGTGCAATGTTGAATGCTGTGGTGGCGTCCTTAATGAAGAGTTGTGTGATGTTGCTCAGAGCAGGAAGTTATTTCTGGCTCTGTGTGTGATCATAACCCAGAGTTTTGTAATGTCACAGAGTATGTCGTACCTTTGGCTGTTAATGACGCAGACCCTGTTGTTCTTTCTGATCCCCCAGAATGTAATGATTGGTCTGTGTGGGATCATAACCGGCCAGAGTTGTGTGACAACACACAGTTTGAAGTCGCCACTACTCATGAAGATGACACAACTGTCAGAGATAAACAGTTAATGAAAAAAAGGAGAGGTCAAAGCAAATTTAGTATAAAAATCATCGCGAAAACCTAGCCAAATCAAAATATATCGGACCCAAAATAAACAGAAAGTATCAGATTATTATATAGGTGGTAGCCTATATGTAGTATTGAGGTTGGTTTTTCAAGATGGCAACTGTATTTATGATTTTTAAACCCTTATAACTCTTTTATTTTGTTGTACAGCCTTATAAATGGCTTAGATGAGTTCTCCTTCACTGAGCAAATCTCCTGGTACCTTTAAATTGGACTGTAATGTAGCGAGAGCTTTTTTGAAGAATAGGCCCAAATTCAATTTTCTGCAAACTTCTTCAGACTTTTTCTTCTTTCTTTCATCTTCTTCTATGGCCCCTCTAATCTTTTAAACCAGAGAACTGCTCCAGTTGGCTTTTACATCATTCTTTTGTGCTTGGGTCAAGGACCACAAAGGTGGATTCCAAAAGAATGAAGTAGAGAACAAAATGGAAGTCAAAATCCAGCTGCAGACACTGCGTGGGTTTGTGGTTTGACGCCATTTTAATTTATGTGCACGTGATTAGCATGAATATGATTAATCTAACCACAGAATGTAATTTATTAATTTAAGAAAAAAGAATGGAAACAAGTAAATAAAAAACATTAAAAATGGAAAAGCAGTAGGATTAAAATGGGAAAAAGTAAAGAAACAAGAGAGTACTTGCAAACTGGTGTGAGAAGATATCCTACACCACTGCATGAACTTGCAAAAGACAATGGTTATTTCCCAAATACT
>NW_003546278.1:248065-278407 GCF_000090795.2 Amphimedon queenslandica | reverse complement strand
ATTTACTTGTTTCCATTCTTATTTCTTAAATTGATAAGTTACATTCTGTGGTTAGGTTGATCATATTCATGCTAATCACGTGCGCATAAATTCTCATCATAAAGAGAGATTAAAGGCATTTAAAGATACATATATTGCTAATCGTGAAGAGAGATTAGATGCAGCTACAGATAATTAATATGCTGATCGTGAAGAGAAATTAGAGGCATTTAAAGATAATTATATTGCTAATCGTGAAGAGATATTACAGGCTTTTAAAGATAATTACATTGCTAATCGTAAAGAGAGATTAGAGGCATTTAAAGATAATTATATTGCTAATCGTCAAGAGAGATTTGAAGGTTTTAAGGATAATTATGCTTCTAATTTAGAACAAAGAAAAAAATTATGAATGTGTATTACGCCTCTCACAGTCAGCAAATTATAGATAATGGCAGACAGCATTATGCTGCTGTGGCTAACACAAAAAATGCCAAGCTAAGACAAAACTATAGAATAAAGCGTAACTTAAATCCACCAACAAGAAGTGTATCAGCTAAGAAGAGATCTAAAGTCATTGCAAGAATATTACAAAAGAGACAAACAATAGGGAATATTATAAGAAAGATTTTCTCAAATTAAGACAAAACAGAAGAGCTAGATACTATTTAGCCGAACCAAAAATTTATCTCAAAAACAAATACATAGCAATAATTAGACTAAAACTTGCTTTGAATAAAGGAGTACAAAAGCAATTGAAAGATGCTTTTGATATTGACAAGTCCTTGCCCATTGCTCTCTTGCAGTCGAGTATTAATTTAATTGCAGCTAGGACACTTGTTACTGTAATATGAAATAAATGTAGACATTTTGCTGGATGCTACTTGAGGTAATCAAAAAAGTTAATAATACATACATTGGCAATGGGGAATTTTGTGATTCGTATCACGTGGCCAGTTGTGAGCCACACTTTTACTAAGCATGCTATAAACATGCCCCATCAACTTTAAATGATGCTACTGTAATTTTAGACGACAATGATTTAGCAAAACTTTTTGACTATTGTTTTGATGACGATAATGACGTAATTTTAAGCAAAGATGAAGAAAAAGACGTACAAAATGATAATGTTGTTACTAGTCACACAAAAAAGAAGAACGATGTAGACAGTGGTAAATGGGTTAAAAGGAACTGTAAAAATAGCATGTACTGATTACTGTAAACCACTGACAGATTGTATAATCGAAACAATCAAAGATTTAACAGCATTCAGTAAACCTGCTAAGGAATTTCAAAAAATTTTGAGAAACGTAGTAATAGGTTGCCCAAATGAGCATGATCAACAAAAGAATGGTCATCCATTGACTTGTTATGAGGATGACAGTACATGTAAAAACAAGCTAAGAATACTGAGAGCTGCTACTCCTCACTATCCAACACTGTTAAAACTGAGGTGTTGGCATACACTCGTGGGTGTCACAAATTTGGGTGTTGTTTACTATTGGGGTGTTGAATCAATCTAGCTTGGTGTTGTTCTATTGAAAGAGGGGTGTTACTACAACACTACAACTTGTGTCAAAGTTAAAGGATAGCCATGACACCCTTACAGGTGTTGCAATAACACTGTATTTAATACAGTGAATGCTACACACTTTTCTGCGTAATGTATATCAAGACAGAAATTATGATGAAGCTGTCAATCTAATAAATCAAGCATTAAGTGAAGGAGATGTGGATGCTTTGATTAAATTGCAACTGAGTTTGATCCAAATAACAAAAAGAGTGATGTTGCCCAAATTTTCTCATCAAGATATCACGAGTGATAGCGACATGAATTTTAGGGATTCAGACTTAAAGTGAAGCTACTTAAAGAAAATGTTAACATGTTAGCTGAGTTCTATAAGGCCAAAGTTTTTGGTAAGGACAAAGAGAGTGGGGTTTGGAGACAATTGGAAGCCTTCCTCACCGATTATGATCTAATATTTAGCAGCAAACAGCTTTCAATTTGTAAAAATTGCAAGCCTACAATGAAAAACAATGAAATTCCTAACAGATGTGTATTAAATGGTTTGCAAAGTGAGCCTTTGCCAGACGAGCTTAAAGGCCTAGACGCCTTTAGTACTCTGTTAATTCAACTAGCAAAATTCTTCCGAACTGTTGTTAGACTGGGAACTTACACTGCTAAAGTCCCAAAGTACAATTCTTTAAAAGCATGCAAAGGGACACTGTTTTATCTCCCATTGCCAGTTGAAAAAACAATCAAATCTTTAAGTAAAGCAGGAGAGTTTAGACCAAAACATCTGCCAAATCCGGAATTGCTTGTCATTTTAAACAGTGAAGCTACAAAAAAAAGTCTGGTGCACTTTAGTTCATGTAAAAAAGTACAAGATGCATTTGACTAACTTAAAAACATCAACTGGCTTTACGAAAATCTTGACAACAAATTTTTAGATGATGAAGCAAAAAAAGTCGTCGAAACAGCCAAAAGTGCTACAAGTGGTATGGTGGAGAAAGCAACCGATGAGGACATTTTAGGCTTCCAGTCTTACACGATTCAGAACATGAATTCAAATTTAAACAAGTGGAGCGACATCCAGCAATATAAGATGATGCATGTCAGTGAAGACCCATGCATTTACAGACTGATGCAGTTAGACGTCATGTGCTTTCCGACTCTTTTTTCAACTGGGAAGTTTGGAGAGTATCATCCCAGGCCAGTAAATCTAAATTTAGCCGAATACATAGTCTCAAATTTTGAGCGAAGACTCTCGATATCGATTGTGCCACTCTTACCTTTTCTACCTCAGAATCAAACAGATCAAGGAGTTGAAGGGTGGCATATTCAAACTGCTCAATACAGTGAAAGGTCCTTCCATGACTACTGCACAGTTCGTAGACCAAGTCAAAACGAATGGAGAACTTCTTGAAAAGAGGCTCTGTACCATGATGAACACTGTTCGTGGCTCAAACCAATACTGGTACCTGAGAAGAAGTGAAGTGAAATTCATAATAGCAGAGTTTGGGTCTCCCACTTTCTAACTTTTAGCTGTGCAGAATATACCTCCAAAGACATAGGAGAATATTTGAATAAAGTAAACACTGTCCCACCATCATATAATACAGGCAAACTATGCACTGAAGATCCAGTATCTGTTTTGAGACAGTTTTCTCTAAAGTTTAACGAAATGTTAAATAAAGTATTAATCAAGGGACAGGTTTTGGGCCAGGTTAGAGAGTTCTATTAAAAGGAAGAATACCAGGCCAAACGAGCTGCTCACTATCACTGTTAATCTAAATAGCCAACGCTCCAGTTGTCTGCGAGAGTAGAGTCGAAAATGTTGTCAGATTCATAGATGAAAGAGTAACCTGTAACATACCAAGTAAAGATACCTGCCCAGAATGACATGAAATTGTCACAAGTTACCAGTTACACAAGCGCAGCAATTACTTTAAGAAAAAAAGGAAGTTTAGTAAAAATGCATTTGTTACAAAGTGATTTCCTCGCCCAGTTTCTGAAGAGACAGGACTGAAAAATTTTTAGCAAAGCATGAAAGCAGAGAAAAGGATATATCACCTTAAACGGAGCGAGGAAGAAGTGAGAGTCAGTGATTACAATCCTCTGCTTCTGTTGCTATGGAAGGCGAATGTCGATGTATTGTTTACCAGTGCGTGTTCTCTGGCTCAGGCCGATTATGTCAGTGGGTACGTGACAAAGGCAGAAAGGGGTCACATGCAGGATCTCTGACATAACATCTTGGATGATAGAGGCATCTACAGTAAATTATTCAGAATAGGCATGAGATGTCTCGACAGCCGACCGATTGGACTATACAAAAGATGTGATATATTACTCGGTGAGCCACTTTCCACAAAATCAAGGGAAGTAGCATGGATCAAAGTAGAAATGCGACATAAAAGAAAAAATCTGATAAAGAAACTCAGTGAAGTTAAAGAAATAGCAGCAAACGATCCATCAACTGAAGACTTTAATGGGGAGGGCCCTGTCACTCACTTTTATCCAAACAGACCGCAAGAATATGAAGAGTATTGCCTTTATGACTTTGTAGCCAAGGTCACTTACAGTGGCAAAGATAAAAATGGCGAACAATGCTATAGAGAATTACAGAAGGAGCACCTTCCTAATTTTATTGATTTTGATGTCTATAAGGAAAATCAGAGGGACAGTTTCTGTTATGCCATCATTCTCCTTTTCAGGCCATTTAGAAATGAGGATGAATTAGTGAACAATGGTAAAACTATCCAGGAAGCATTTGATCGCCACATTGTCGACCATGACAGGTGTGTTGAAGCAAACGAGAAATTCAGAAAGTTGCTCAAATGTAGAAAGAAATTAAAAGACATACAAGATACCAGAGCAGCCAACAGAGAAGAGGAAAATGATGTGGAAGACGATGATCCACAAATGATGGGACAGATTAAAGATGGAATGAATGATGTGAGAGATAAGGACACTGGATCTAGTCTGACTATACGAGAGAGAATCAATCCAAACAAAGATCAAAAACATATCTTTGATCATGTAAAATCTCATCTCTTGAGGCAAATTGAATACGAAAATAAATCGAAACAAAAAAAAGAGCAATCAGAAAGTGTAAAACCATTGCACATGTTTATTAGTGGTGTGGGTGGCACTGGTAAATCTTTTCTTATTGAGGCAATTAAAGCACTAGTGAAAGGCCTCTGGTCAACAATGACCAAACAGACATGTGCAGTCTGTGCTCCAACAGGTTTAACAGCTTACAATGTGGGAGGTGTGACAGTACACAGACTATTTCAGCTGCCAATAGAACACGATGGACAGTTTGCCTCATACCGGTCAATACCAAACGCTAGTCACAAAGTAATGAAAACCGAGCTGCAGGATCTGAAAATGGTAATCATTGATAAAAGTGTCCATGGTTGCCTCACTCTCACTTCTATACACATGAGAATGAATGACTTATTCAAATCAGACAAATGGTTTGGTAAGATGTCCTTATTGTTTGTGACATTATTCAATTGCCACCAGTTCGTAGCGAGCCAGTGTTTGACAAAGTAACAACATCAACACTGAATTACAGACTTGATGGTATGGGTGCAGTAAATATATGGCGTGATACTGTCACCTATGACGAATTGACTATAAACGAAAGGCAATAAACCGACCAGAAATTTTTGGAAATGTTGGACAAAGTGAGACGGGGCTTTCCAGACATCTAGACTTTCGCTACACTTTCTGAAAGAGTATTTTTGATGCCCATTGAGAAAAACTTTAAAATATTACAACAGATTGGTAATGCCCCAGCTTGCCTCTTTCCAAAAGTAGACATGTGCAAAGAATTTAATGAAACAATGCTGGCTAATCTACCAAGTCCTACCATAACAATAAGAGCCACAAATTTAATTGATGGTACTGGCAACATACATGTACGTAGAAAGAAAGATGATGATGATTTAGGAAAAAAGTTTAAGAAGAAATACTGGTGGTTTGGAAGCCAAATTAAAATTTTCTGTGAGGGCTAGAGTAATATTGCGTAGTAATGTAAATGTTGAAAAGGGATTTGTAAATGGAGCACTTGGTACAGTGCAGGCCATTTCAGAAACACGCATAACAGTTAAATTTGATAGAATAACTGATCCTTGTGAGATTGAGAGTCATGAGAAAGTTTATGGTAATGAAAAATGTCATTGTATAGAAGCCAGTTTCCTTTGATATTAAGTTTTGTTGTTACCATACACAAATGCCAGGGACTGTCACTAGATAATCCAATCATTGATCTGTCTGACATATCTTTAGCGCAGGGATGGCTGACATTGCTCTATCACAAGTAAGAACACTATCTGGTGTCCATTTGACATGTTTCAACCCGAAATCAATGATGGTTTCCTCTTGTAGCATAAAAGAAATAAACAGTTTGAGAGAGTTGTACAGGCCAGACCTCCCACAATATGCCATTCCTACAGATTGTGGCAGTAGAAAGCTTACACTTACTGGAACTATTGATGAGCCAGAAGCAAAAAATCAAACAAATATGCCACCACAAGGTAGCTCGTGATAAGAGAAGTAGGCCATCAGACAGTACGATAAATGATAACGCTAATTGCCCCAAAAAGCCACCTACTGTTATTACTACTAATAATAATAATGACGATAGTGATAACTGTGTGATGATGGGATGCGTACAAGAGCTAGTAATTCAAAATACTATTCTCCCAATGCTCCTACACAAAAAGCATGGTGTAATGCCCTAAACTTGGGATTTCTTAAATCATAAGACCAAAGTTGGGTAGCCCAACCACAGAATTAACTGTACCCAAAGGATCTACTGATGTAATTGGTGATGGTAGTTGTTTATTTAATGCTCTGCCTCATGCCATTACAGGTTCTGACACTCAGCAAGATTTCATCAGATCGGCATTAGGCACATGCCTACAAGGGAACAGCAGCTACGTAGTTGGCTGACTCCAGTGAAAATATATTGTTGGAGAAGGTATGGATAAGAAATACAAGTGGGAGGGAGATATCAAAATGTTAACAATGGCTGATCTAGTGAATGTTCGCATATTCTCCTATAATGAGTCTGGGAATGAATGGGTACGTTATTCACCACTTACACATAAAGCTGATCCTAATGCACCAGCAATATACTTAACCCTTATTAACTTGAACCATTATCGTGTAAATACATCAATAGCAGATAAAAAAATTACTAATACCGATAACAGTAGTGATAAAAATGCATGTGATGATGACAAGAAAAGAAAATAAACAGAGAAAAAAGAATGATAATTAGTGGTACAGCATAATATTCATGGCGGTAGCTTATAACAAATAATATTATGAGACAGTGTTGTAATGGCCATAGCTTAAATTGAATTATTAATGAAACAGTGTTGTATTGGCCATACCTTAAATTTTTTAAAGAGCAGTGTCATATTGGCCATAGCTTTTAATGAATATAAATGTAATGAGACAGTGTCATATTGGCCATGATTAATCATAATGAGACAATGTCATATTGGCCGTACTTAGTCATAATGAGACAGTGTCATAATGGCCATCACAATTAATGATATTACATGAGTAATGAACTAGACACTGTCACATTGGCCATAACAAATATTAATGATTATACATGAATAATGAAGTAGACACTGTCATATTGACCATTATAATCTATGACTAAAAATTAGATAGTTGAGAGACTGTATAACATACCTCTAGATACTGTTCATTGACACCGCAGTATGGCCATCTTTTTCCCCTTCGACACCAGCTTGACCTCATTGTGGTGAATGGGTGGCAACAGTTAGGACTGATTGTCCTTACTGGCTAACAAAGCTGTGGGCAATATGTATATTTCACGAAGGTATATCGACTAACTACATTTGAATTGCTTTACATTTTATACTGTTTTAAATGCAGCACTGTTTCATATCAAACTGGAAGTGACTAGTGCTTTGTGGACAATATCAACAGTACAAGGAAAGTTGAAGTTAGGGTGGATCTTATGGTTCTTATTACTGATCCAATACCACTGACAGGTAGCTATATGTGCTGTATTGTAAAATGACATGATTATATTTTCTTTCCCATAGTATGACCATGTATCAACTGGAGAAACATTGCACAAGCACATGAAACAAGCAGAGGACTAAATATTATTAATTGTTTTGTATATACTACAGTGAAAATGCTTAATGTTCCTTTCAATCTTCAATAATAATTATTCTCTTGATTCATTTAGGGGGTGAGGTTACTAGCTGCACATGCGCATTATGGTTTAGCACCTTTTTACCACCAGAAAAAAATGTTCTGTAGTCAAAAAAGTATAAATAAAAATGATCTAAAGAGGAGAAAAGTTGTCTTGTTAACTATAGGGATCACTTGTATTCCTGAGATATCAGATGCTAGTTGGACATGCAACTAGCATCGCATTAGTCAGGTTTACAAGTGATCCAATTTTGTAGCATAAAGAGACACCAAAATACTAGGATTTCACAGTTCAAACCAAGCCAAAGTTCTAGTGATGTCGGAGCAAGACAAGGAAGCAGTGCTAGCTAATGCTGGCTACAGTCCAGAAGATTTGAAGGAGATTGCTGAGTATGAGGAACAACAGCAAGGCAAAATGGCTCCTGGGCCCACTTTTGCTTGGACGTTCCTCATACTGGTACAAATATTGCAGGACCAAAGCACTCTGGTGACGAAGCTTATTGCTGCACAAGAAAAAATGCAGCCAAAGAAAGAAGAGGAGAAAGAAGAAGAAGAACAACAACAACAACAAGGACAACAGCAGCAACTAGATGCTGAGCGGCAAAGGGCAGATGGTGCCGGCAGGCCTCCTACTAGTGGAGAGGGTCAAAGAAGTAGAGGACAAGGAAGAGGAGGACAAAGAAGTGGAGGACTATCAAGTAGGGTACAAGGAAGCAGCAGAGGACAAGAAAGTGGTGGACAGGAAGCAGTGGAGGACAAGGAAGCGGCGGATGACGAGGAAGCGGCGGAGGACGAGGAAGCGGCGGAGGACGAGGAAGCGGCGGAGGACGAGAAAGCGGCGGAGGACGAGGAAGCGGCGGAGGACGAGGAAGCGGCGGAGGACGAGGAAGCGGCGGAGGACGAGGAAGCGGCGGAGGACAAGGAAGCGGCGGAGGACGAGGAAGCGGCGGAGGGCAAGAAAGAGGCAGAGGACAAGGAAGCGACGGAGGACAAGGAAGCGGGGGAGAGCAAGGAAGCTGTGGAGGACAAGGAAGCAGTGGAGAGCAAGGAACTGGAGGACAAGGAAGCGGTGGAGAGCAAGGAACTTGAGGAAGAGGAGGAGGAAGAGGAGGGCGAGGACGAGTAGGGCAAGGACGAGGAGGGCAAGGACAGGAGGAGGAAAAGGTGGGCGAGGAAGAGGACATGAGAACTGGGTCATAGCCACAGCAGCAGATGTTGCTGCAGCAGCAGGCGGCCTCACTACCCATACTACTAATAATGTGATCTTAAAATTAAGACTGAACTACACTACTTCATAGATTATTATCATTGTAAACAATGGCAACATTATAATTATTTTTATTATCATTATTACATTGAAATTAGATTTTAAAAAGATATATGAAGTCCAAATTACTTTTGCAGTACAGCCAACATGATACACTAAAAAAAAGTCAATTAAGTTCATACAAAATTTATTAAATACTGGGGATTTAGCAATCTGCGACTACCATTAACAAAAGGAATATTAAAATATTATTAAAAAATTAATACAAACAAGTTATTACAAAAATTAAAAAAAATATTGAATAGGATTCACTTTGTATCAATTTATCAAAAAAGTAATGGAAACAAGAACTAGTAGGATTTCAATTGACAGATTATTCTGAACAACTGACTATACGCATGCAAAAAAAAATACGAAATGAAAATCCTACTCTCGTGATGCAAATTCTACTCTACATTATAATGTGATATACATTTTGTTACATAATAACATTAAAAGTACAATGTAGAATAGAATTTGCGTCACGAGAGTAGGATTTTCATTATGTATATTCTTTTGTATGGGTATAGTCAGTCGTTCAGAGTAATCTGTCGTTTGGAATCCTACTAGTTCTTGTTTCCGTTACTTTTTTAATGAATTGATACAGAGTGAATCCTACTCAATCTTTTTTTTAAATTTTTGTAATAACTTTACAACTTTACATAATGTGAAAATAACTCCTCAGATGAAAATTAACCTAAAATAATAAAATTATTGATACAATCACTATCAGTTAAATTTAGCTAAAAGCGGAGTAACTGCCTCCCAGGGGTTAATTTAGTTAAAATTTTGTTTTTACAATGTATCACTTTCAAACAAGTTCGTTGCTCGACATATTATTATAAGAGGCCGAAAGTTTTGAAGCAATAAGCCATATGAAGAACAGAGACTTAGTATAGAATCACTGAACCAGCTGCCACATTAGTGATTAATCTTATTACTAAGCTGAATAGGATTAAAGTGAATGGGTTAAAATTTTTATTAAGCAATGCGTACCTTATAACAGCTGCTGAAGATGAGCTCACATAGAGCAAATTCACGGAATTATTTCAGTTGACTCATGAATAACTTTTCTGTATACAAACACTGTAATACAACATATTAAATTACTCAGAAAACATTATCATACAGTACCTGTCCTGGTCAAACAAAAGAGATTTTTTATCTTTAAACTGTTGTTCTTCACTCTGTAAAATACTTGTTCATCACATTTCTATGCATGTTAACTGGAGGGAATATTTCACAATTAAAATGGTTGTTTTAACATATAAATGGTTGTTTTAACCTTGAAATAGTTATTTTAACTACTAAGGTATAAATTATCGTAAACAACATTTAATGTTAATTAACCATATTTATGGTGTTAAGAACTTCATTATGGTTAGTTTCATTGCCGGTTATGGCGGAACTTTAAGCGGGGTTAACTACACCTACTCAGACTATTTAAGCCTCGGTTGAGGCTATGGTAGACCACGTGTTTGCAGTCATTTGAGCTGAAGCATTTTAAGCCGGTCTTGCAGTCTTCTGTGCAGTCTTGTGTCTCTGAGCCTTCTCGCAAGTCTTTCTGTTCTTTCTGTTCTGAGGATGGCATCCATTCATGGTACTACTAGTAGCAGTACTGGTGCTGGGATGTCGACAATAACGATCTCTTCCACGGCAGGTGGCTTAGGCAGTGCTGGCTCAGCTACTGGTTCTTCTTCCACTAGTACTGCAGTCTCTAGCCATTCCTCATGGCTGATCACTACCAGCAGCATGAGCTCCGAGGCTCCAGAAGCCATCATTCGGATTTTGAATGCTACTGTAGAGTCTGGGATCGAGAGAGGAATTGATTGAGCTCTGTCTCACCTCCCGTTCCCCTGGAGCTGGCGGGCCACCACTGCCTCCCTCATCTGATGGTTCACGGCCGCCTGGCTCTACAGCTCATTTTCTCCCAGCCATTCCACCCCTATTAGGTATGTAGTTTTGATATTGCTTGTTCATCTGCTTACCATTGCATGGATTGCTTCAGCATTGCATAAATTACAATCATACAATTGCTTTTCTTATAGGCCAATTACATTTTCACACCTTTATTATTGTGTAAGCTTTATACCACAGACACCTTCCCACCTCAACTGCAGGGGGGCTTGCAGAAAATGCATTTCTGAGCTGGCTATGTTATTGTTCGCCCACAGCAGGTAGTCCAGGGCCTCATCTTCATGTATTCCTGTTTCATACCTTCCCTCCCCCTCTACTCTCTTCTCTCTCATTTGATCCCTTCATCTCCCCCTGTCCTCTTCTTTTCTCCCCCCAATTCTCTGTCTACCTTTGTGCAGATGCAAGCTCACTCAGGGTCAGCTCAGTAGTGACCAGAGAGGTGGGGCAGCCTTCCAGCCTCATTGTCATCCGCAGCAGACTCCACCCATTCGCTGCCATTATTCTTAATTGCTGAATTAGGATCCTCTAAGCCTGTGGTTGCATCATACAGCACTACCCACAGCTACGACAGCAGCTATATCATTAGCTATGTCTCTTCCCATCGTCCCTGGCAAGGTGGCTCAGAAGATCAGAAGTGGGGCTACGTTGAGCTCAAAGAGCTGTTAGTCAACAATTACACACTGGTCAAACGGCTTCAAGAAATTGGCCAATCATCTCAGCTACTTGCCGCTCCCTCGAATATGAGAGATATTGCAGATCCCTTGTCATGGATCTTTTGTTTTTTATCGCTAATTGCAGTCAAAACAAATCATGAGCCAACTACACAATTAATGGCCTATGCCCAGATAATTATCCAGCTCTGGTGGAAACATGGGAGCTTGGGCTGGCGCAATTACGATGCCAGATTCCGGCAACAGCTCGCTGCGGGCATCAAACTAGACTGGACAAAGGTTGAACGTCAATACTGGCAACCTCAGTCATTCACCCAGTGGTGTCTCAAGATGCTCTCTGCTGACTTTGCTGGGAAGACCACAGGAATAGCGAATGTGCCCTGGCATCATCAGTCACTCTCATAAGCTGGTACCACCCCCACACGCCCACACCCATATGCCCCTAGAAAAGAACATTGTCGCAAATTTAATAGGGGCAATTGCAACCATATCAAATGCTGCATGCTTGCAGTATTTGCTCCAGCTCTGATCATGCAGCCATAAACTGCCCCAAGGCTACATCACCAAAGCCAACTAAGGAGACAGGGAGCAACCCTGCGTAATGAAGATCATGGTAATCAAGGTTCTGCTACACACTATAAAAACTATTTAATCTGCTATTGTGTTTATTCCATTAATTTTGTGTTTTGGTGTTTGCTGCCATTGTTTGGTCTATATTACCTTGTTCTTTTGTTTATGGTAAAGGCATGCTGTGTTTTTTGCTCTGTCATAGCTCAGTTAAGCAATATTTATAATGCAATGCTTATGCCTAGCTTATTGCATGCTCTCCTAGCTATGTGTAGTACCAACCTACATTAGCCATTAATTGCCTTTGAGGTCCATATTGCTATGTTTCCCAGCTGCTGAGACTAGAGTCATGCTATACCCAGCCCACCATTCCATCTAATAATGTGTCAGGCTTCCTTCCAATTAATGAATGGCTCCCCTTCCTCAACACACCATGCCTCACAATCTTTTGGCAGGTTTTCTTGAGAGGGGCATTTGCTATGCCTTTCGAATTGGGTTCAATCGCAGTTCTCAGTTAAAGTCAGCTACATCTCACATGGGCTTGGTCTTTGAGCAACCAGAAATGGTTAGCATATACATTGCAGAGGAGGTAGCTGCAGGTAGGCTGTTACCTGCCACAGCAATACAGCAGAGCCCAATTGGGATTATTCCCAAAAAGAATAAAGCAAATAAATTCCGCATGATAGTGGACCTATTGTCCCCAATAGTTCAAAGCATTAATGATGGAATCTGCAAAGAAGACTACTCCTTTCACTATGCCTCTGTTACAGACACAGCTCAGAGCATAGTAGCATGTGGGTGTGGAGCATTTGATGGTCAAGTTAAATCTAAAAGCGGCGTACAGGATGGTACCCGTTCACCCAGAGGACACTCCCCTTTTTGGCATTGAATGGGCGGTACCGTTTATGTGGACCATGCACTTTCATTTGACCTCTGGTCAGCTCTTTCTCAGCGGAGGCTGATGGCCTTGCATGGGCTTTATTCGAGTGTGGAGTGGAATAATACTCCCTCCACTACCTTGGCAACTTTTTCTTTTGTGGTCACCTAAATTCCTCCAGCTGTTAGGAGGCTCTGGCCAAAGCTACAACACTCTCTACCAGGCTGGGCCTTCCAATAGCCCCTGAGAAGGTCAAGGGCCCAGATACAGTCCTCACCTTTCATGGGATTCAATTAGACTCAATAAATATGTCACTCTTCCTCCCAGCAGACAAGCTCACAGCCCTTAAGAAACTCCTGAGTTCCAACCATGCAGCTGCAGTTGTACGCCCATGCAGGTCCTTTGTTAGTGCCATCATCAAGGCAATGAAGAGTCCCCGCTTACCCCACCAGCACACCAGGTTAGATGTGTCTAGCAAGGCAGACATCTTGTGGTGGAGACTTTTTGTTGCAGACTGCAATGGGGTGTCTATTCTTCCCCCTGCCCACCCTACTATTATGGTTGCTAGTGATGCTTCTGGCTCATGGGGTTGTGGGCTTTCTCCCAACCTCAGGGGGAATGGTTCCAGCTCACTTGGCCTTCCTCATGGAAGGAGTTAAACATTGCTGCTAAGGAAATGCTGCCTATTGTCATAGTACCATATAAACTGTTTGCTAATGGATTTCACGACTTATCATCACTATTGGAAGAAACACACGTGCCATATATGTGTAATGAGAGGAAACCCAGGAAAAGTTGTGAAGAGAAGGCAAAGATCTTGTTGAATAAGACTCGGTAGAACAGAAGTGTGTTGGGACAACTTCCTTAAAGACGTCGTACTTCCAGAAAAGTGGAAAAAAAACTTTCGTATGAGTAAGCCTTCATTTATGAAACAATGCAATGAGCTACGTCCTTATTTATCAAAACAATCTACACATATGAGAACTAGTGTTTCAGTAAAGAAGCAAGTTCCTCTCACACTATATTACTTGTCTGATGAGGGCTGACTTTACAAAACAGCCAATTCATCTGAAATAGCCAGATCTACAACTTCAGTTATTATCAGAAAAGTGGCATACATTTTGACCAATTATCTTGGTCCCAAGTACATCAAGGTCCCTTAAAACGGTGAAGGACAAAGTTTCTAACTTTTACAAGTATCATGGCATTCCACTGTGCATCGGAGCTGTTGACGGAAGACAAATAGATGTCAAGTCTCCTAATTCCAATCCTGCAGACTATATCAATAGAAAGAGCCGTTGTTCCCAAAATGTCCAAGCCTGTTGTGACTACAAATGTTGTTTTCTTGATGTGGTAAAGTGGCCAGGCAGTGTGCACCATGCAAGAATGTTTATGAATTCCAAACTCAATCATCTTTTACAAAGCAAAACAATTCCACCTTGCCCAAGACAAATACTAGAAGATTATGACCCAATTCCAGTTTTTGTGATTGGAGACCCAGCATACCATCCTTTAGGTTATGTCATAAAGGAATATGCAAATGGTGGGTCAATGGCAAAGGAGCATTATTTTGGCTACAAGCTATATAGTGCTCGTATAGTTATTGAGTGCTCTTTCGGAAGACTTAAGGGACAATTTGAAGCTCTTAGGCATTCTATGGATATTAATATTGAAGAATTTCCTTATGTAATCTATTGTTGCTTTGTTCTGCACAATTTTTGTGAGTTTAGTAACGAATCAGTTGGAGAAGAATGAATATGCAAGCTTTACATTTTGGTAAAACATTTCAACTACCTATTACCATATATAAGGCAATTAGTCATTGTAATGAGGATGAAGGAAAGAAAGTTAGATGAGTGCTGACAATGTACTTTGACCCTTGACTTTTTGTAATGCTCTCAGATTGTCAGTCACCTTTTCCCTTTGTTTTACTTGTTTCTCTCCCTTCCTTTTACCCACTTCATTCACAAACTAATAAATCAAACTAAACGGTATTAGTTAATAATCTTTAATGGAAGTTGATGTTTTAATCAAACTTATGACTAATTATGGGTTCACGGTGTACTTGACTGAAGAGACGATGAGCCTTCACTATTATTAGGTGATTCAAAATTATAGAAAAGTGGCATCAGGTAATTATGTATGTAAGACCTTAGTAGAGTAGAAGTTGAAGTTTATAGAACCATTAAATGCTTTATAACGAATCCTTCAGCAACAGAATTCGTCAATTTCTCCATATTATCACAAAGCTTTGTTACATTTTCACCCTACTGCTTCTCAAATACATCCATTTGTTCCATAAGTCTCTTTTTTATAGCCAATTCTTCCTTCGCACAAGACAATCATTGGGAACTAAAAGGTAATTTCCTTTTCATTGTTTGATAACTGTAACCATAATTGACAAAAGGTACCTTATGTCGAATAGAAAAATTGGTCTTTATAGCCTAAAAAATTCACCTTCCTGAGCTCCATTCATCTTAAAATTACTCCAGAGGATGCAAAAAGTTACTATGTAACTTCTAAAAGCAATGTTTGTCTCACAGAGCGCTCACAGGTTGATATTTTTCATTATAATGACAAATTTAGAAATCCGCCATAAGGTACCTTTGTCAATTATGGTCAAGTAGCAAATTTACCTAGACTTGTCTTCATGTTACAACAAAATGAGATGATGATGACTCATCAGTTGTGTCTGTTTCCACGTCGACATTTTCTTTGCTACCACGAGTAGGTGAGTCAGAACTAGTATCGGTGTCAACTGTATCATCATCATTGATTTCGCTACTCTCAACACCACCTTCAATTTGTTCGGTAACAGGTGATCCCCCCAAATCTTTTTGCAGAGTTCATAGTGTAACATGACAACAAGGCCATGTCCACTCCTACGGCCAGAGTCAACAGCTTCTCTAAATTTGATTCTGATGGCTTTGAGCTTTGTTGAGAGTATTTTCTTGGTAAATTGATCTTTTGTGTGGGGATAATCCGTTAGCTAGTTATCCTTTGCTTCCTGTGCTGTGGATGGCAGCTCGATTTTTATTATTTCAAGAATATCTTCATATTTGTTAACAGACTCCCAGTCCACATTTTCACTCATCTTTTGAAACTTATAGTTGCTAGTAACCGACAGTAGGAGCTCACTCTCATCGTCTGTCCATTTATATGTGTCAGGAGACAGCTTAAATATCATTAAGCTCGTATTATAAATTTTATAACACAACAACACTGTCTTTTTGCTTTATTACAATTTGAAATCCTTTACTTTAGTCACGTGATCATTATTACTTATTATTAAACATCGTCAATGTGTAAATGTGTAAAACAAAACGTGGATTCTAATCTGTTATCAGTATCATTTCCACCTTGCATTGCTGTGTAAACGCAGCCACAGATGAACCAGAAGAACTAGCTACTCTCACAGCACTTCCTTGATAGGAACTCACTCCCACATCACGTGCTTAAGCAAAACCAGAATAATTAGCTACTCCCACATTTTGTACTTGTCTAGAAGAGGAAGTAATAGCACTTGGTACCAGTGATGAACCAGCCACACTATGTAGGGAAGTAGCATGTACAATTCTTTGTGTGGATGCATGAAACAATATAGCACTTGTATCTCTGGATGATAGTTTATGTAGGAAGGAAGGTAAATCGACACTTGATTCTGAATCACTGCTACTAATGTATACATGTGTAATGCCAGGCTTGCTATCTGTTTCAAGTTCAAAATCAGAATCACTATTTTCTATCGTGGCAAGACATCTTGTTGGAACTTTCTTTAGTAGTCTTACATATTTAGCTCAAGTGCCTGTCATCTGTTTCATTGCATTACCATGAAATTGCTGGCTCTCCTGACATGTAGGGACAGAAGCTTGTTTTACATTGACATCAATGAACTGAAAGTCGGATCCAAAAAGCTAGACAAATTAAATTGCTCATTGCACCAAATAACTGAAGTGATAAGTACCCATATCTTTTCTTCACTATCATCTCTGGTAGCAGTGCACGAAACAAAATAAAACATTCTTTTCAAGTGAAAGACTAAAGTGAGCCTTTTCCCATTAATCTAAAAACAACTACTTTCATTGAAAAGTAACTTTTTTGGCTTCCTTGCATGCATTTTGACCTATCTTTCCTTTTCTTTTATTTGGCTTGATTCTAGCTGGTAATGGCTGCATAATATTACCAGCAATTTTGTCATCTATGTGTAAAGAAAATTTAAATAGTAAATAAATTAAAATACATAAAAACAAATAGTTTTATTAAGGACAAAACTAATTTCACAAATTTTCCTATAAAATTATAACATTCACAACTTATATCTTCGAGCCTATCTACAGGATTCCTTTAACATAAGTTGTTCAACAACAGTCACAACACCCACTTCTCTAAGCTTCTCAACTGTGAGCAATGGTACAGTTGACATATATACATAACCTGTAAGTTAGTTCACACTTTCTTGATTAAATGTGACCATAATTGACAAAAGGTACCTTATGGCGGATAGGAAAATTGGTCTTTATAGCCAAAAAAATCCAATTTCCTGAGCTCCATTTATCATAAAATTACTCCAAAGGATGCAAAAAGTTACTATGTAACTTTTAGAAACAATGTTTGTCCAACAAAGCACTCACAGGTTGATATTTTTCATTATAATGATGAATTTAAAAATCCGCCATAAGGTACCTTTTGTCAATTATGGTCACAAATGTAGATGTAAAAATCTTTACCCGCATAAGTACCACACCCCTTTGTTGGCAGAAAGCTTCATGGAAGGAATAGATAAAGGAAAATTTCCAAAATAAGAAAAAAAGTTGTTTTTAGCAGCAAAGAGGCTTTTTACTGATTCATTGGTGTCTAAAGCAGAAGTAGCAGCTCTAACTTGAATCATAGATGTAAGAAGAACTGAGCATTTGCTTTGAACTGCATTTTGCCAACCAGGGGAGTGGCTTTAACTGGGCTCCAACTTAGCTATGGTGGCTTCAGGCCCTTGATCTGAAGGTAAGAGGTAACGCACATTTTATGTATATCTGACAAATAATTGATAAATACATTAATTAAAGGCTCTGGCACAAAATAAACAAATGGTATACCTTTTCTATTTTAAAGTTGTTTTTAACATTTATAGAAATATGATAATCTACAATGCCAGTCTGGTAGCGAGAGTGAGTTAGCAGTCATGTCAAGTCTCGTTTAGTTGAGACCCAAACACTGGAAATTATTTTTACACAACATGCATTAATATAGACAACATATCAAGGAATAATTTATTAGTTTTGATGTAATGATGAGTCAGCTCACTACAGTACTCCCCCCATCAGACGAACAGTTGATACAAAACCAATGAAGATTGAGTAGACCACGAATAGCAGTCTATGAGTAGGGTCGATGAGGGATTCTGGCACGTCAAATTGTACAAGAAATGCTTGTATCCAAGAAAGTACCATCAGTCTCCAAATAAGTAGTCTCAAGTAGTCAGAACAAGTAGTCTAGAACCAGACAACAATTAATGAGAGTATGCCCACGAGTAGGATATGAGAAAGCATGAACGAGGGGTAAGATACCTGAAATGTGTTAACTGTACCTATTGAGTCAGTCAATACTGGTAAAAGCTGAGTATGCCCTGTTAACTGCAAGATGCCCCTGCAAAGTTAAAGGTGACCTTAACAGAGACGTTGTAATACAAATGAGAGAGAGCAAGATATTGCCAGGCTGCTGAGAGTACGAGAACTGTCAGACAGTAGTCATCTGAGAATAAAGGCACAGTAGAGTGTAGAGAGTAACGGCATGTTGCGGAGTGTTTCACGACCTGTTGGAGTCAATCGTCAGTGGGTCCGTAGGTGAGAGACAAAGATGATGGCTATAAATGAGCAAAACAGAGTAAAAATGACCGACACTGAGTTATTGAGTGCAATAGAGCTGACACTGAGTTGTCACAGCATAAAGTGAGAGCTGAAGCCTGTAAAACAACTGAGCCTTGTGGCAGTACATGTCCAATTGCTGCTGCTGCTAGTTGCCGGACTGCATAAAAAACCCCAAGCAGTGAGTCGCCTTGGCTCTCTGGGTCACCACTGTAGACTTATGATAATCTAAAATGCCAGTCTAGTAGCGAGGGTGAGTGTTAGCTCTCATTTTAAGTCTTGTTTAGTTGACACCCAAACACAGGAAATTATTAGTACACAATATACGTTTATATAGACAATATTATATCAATAAATAATTCATAAGTTATGATATAATGATGAGTCAGCTCACTACTCATTTGTCGAAACCCCCATAGTAATCAAAATATCCTCCATCTGCACCAAGTGATAGAAGACAGCCTAGAATGATTATTCAGGTTCCTCTTTATATTGTTCCATAGTATGAAGTCTAAGCTTATCTCCGGACTGAGATTGAGTGAGCTTGAGCGATCAAAGAAGGAAAGGAATGAGATACAGAAGAAAGAATGGCAAGCTTTGTGGTACCATGTGCCAATTCCGTATATCAATAGTATAACATCGCTGTTTAGCCACACGCCTGCAGTTGTGATATATCCATCAATCCATCAATGATGAATGGATATCCCACGATCAATCGAAAGATCAATCATGAATCGATCAATCTATCAATATTGTTCACATCTCTGTAATCTATTAGTAAAAAAGGATGAATTTTTTCTAAAATTTTGACACTTGTGCTCCATCAAATGTTAAAACCTTTACCTGTCTTGTATTATCAACCACTGAGAGACTAAAAAGTAAAACCACAGTAAATGTTTATGATTATGGAAGAGATAATAGTTCGTGGCAAGACAGTCATGACCAAAAGACGAGATGGTACTGCACCTGTCAGAGAGGGTAATCCCGTTTACTTTGTCACAGTTGCGGTACTGGGCCGAGTGGTTAGCATGTTTGAGGCCTAGGGTGTCCCCTTTGACTAGAGGAAGGATGAGCGCTTCCTCAAATGGGGTATCAGCAAATCACACTACTGCCGTCCTACCAGTCTGGCTGGAGATACAGGTCAGTACGGTTTGTTTATTAATTAGTTTGGGAAAAATGGGGGCTGGGCTGCTTTAGTATAAAGAAAGTCTGGCTTCGGGGGTTTGAACCCCCACTGTTAGCATTCATGTGTTGTGGCTAATAGCCACAAGGCTGACTAGCTAAGCCTCTCCCCCTCCCCATTTTTACTCTGCCTTATCGTAAAATGTTATTGAATTTTTGCTGCTACTGGCTGGCTGGCTCTTGCTTATTGCTCTTCATGCATACACTGTCCCTCCTCACTATGTAGCAGCTTTCAGTACACTGCCAGATCCTGCAATTCTTGGCCACACCCCAACGTTCTAAGGTCTTACTGCATTGACCAAGATGCCACCCTGCTACTTGTCCCTTCTCTTCAAGTGGCTTATAGTGGATTGGATCTTCCTCCAGCTCCAACGGTGCTCTTTGTCCCTCAGAGGAACTCGTCCCCCACTGAGACACCTCCTAATCAGTGCAATAGCTGTCTGGGTGAAGTCCTATGCCTTGATGGCTGGGATAATTGTGGCATAATGCCCAGATAGAGCAAGGAACTCGTCCCCCACCGAGACACCTCCTGATCAGTGCAATAGCTGTCTGGGTGAAGTCCTATGCCTTGATGGCTGGGATAATTGTGGCATAATGCCCAGATAAAGCAATCCACATGTTCCAGTATCTACGCACAATTCTGATGGCTAGTAGGAAATTTGAAGGAGTAGCATGGGTTTTTAAGACTCTGCATTTAGAAGCCAAGCTGGGAACACAGACTCATTTGACTGGGATGTGGTTGAGTGAAGCCTGTATAATGAGGCTTTCACAGGGAGACCTAGGAACAGGGCTTGCTGTAGCTACTGCCTGGAAGACACACATCAGTCTCAGGCTTGCCCACTGGCCCCTCAGGAGAAATGGTCCTGCCCACCGAAATGGAATAACCCATCTACAGCCTGTGTACCACTATGTTGTTTATTTAATAGCCTTAAAGGGAATAATTGCAGGTTTCAGGACTGTCGATTCATCCATATTTTCTTTATGCTGGAAGGGTGGTCCTGCAGCTTCAATGTGTCCTCAGAGCTGACAATCAACTAACAAGCATCCACCTCCACAGCCCCCGTGCTCATCCTAAGCAGCTGGCTGGCTGGCTGCAATGACTGTTATCCTCCTCTTTTGCAGGAACTATGCATTCGTTATCTTTCTACATAAACTTTGTTTGAAGGTTATATAATTTGCTAATGCTCCTCATTTGAGGCACTATGCAGTTATGTTTTGCTATCTCTCTAAATAAATTTTGTTTGATGATTATGTAATTTGATAATCCTCCTCTTTGCAGGTTCAATGCATTTATGTTTTACTATCTTTGTTAATAAAAATTTTGTTTCATGGCTATGTAATTTGATGATCTATTTGTTTTCAATTCTGTTGTAGTGCCATGGACTTAATGAGCCAGCTGCCATATTCCAGTCTAGGCTCCTACAGGGATATTGGGGAGCCCCTAGGTTTAGATGCCTATTAATATGATATACCAAGGACTGCACTTTAGGTGGTATGCCCATGCTCGGCTTTGCAACCCTTCCTCCCTGTTTGGCAGGAATACCTCCAGGATATGCCTGACCGGAATAGGGAGACATATGTGCTGCTGGGCATGAATTTGGCTTCTGGCTTGAGTTTGGCCGTAGAACCTTCCTCGAGTCAGCTACAAGAAACCTCCCACTAGCTTATGAGCACCCTGAAGCAGTCTGGTATTACCTGGAACGAGACATTCAGGCGGGACAAATTGTTAGATGCAAGTCACAGAGGCTCTCGAATGGCCTACTGTCCATTTCAACAGGATTGTTGTTGTCCTCAAGGGCAATGTGGTGGGCCAGTGGCGCCTCATTACCAACTTATTTTTCCAGAAGGAAATCAGTGAATGATGGGGTTAGTGAGGCGTTATGCTCAATGTCATGTTCTTCTGTTGATAATGTAGCCTGGGTTGTTTCTGGGTTAGGGAGGGGTGCGCTGATGGCCAAAATAGGCTTTAAGTCGGCGTATGAGTTACTGAGCAATCATTCCCAGGATAGGCATCTGCTAGGTTGCAAATTGAGAGGCCACTGTACGTTGACACTGCCTTACCTTTGGTCTCAACTCTGCCCCCAAAATATCAATGCAGTGGCAGATGCTGTCCAGTGGTGTTGCCTGCGTGACCATGCATTATTCACCGATCACTACTTATGACTGTGACAGTAGGAGCACTGGAGTCTAGGGAGTGTGAAACCAACCTTTGCATCATTGGATGGATTGCTGCTCATTTGGGTATTTCCCTTGCTGAGGACAAGTGTACTCCCTCATCTACCTGCATGGTCTTTCTAGGCATTGAGGTAGACTCAGTTGAGAGGGAGCTTTACCTTACACAGGAGAAGCTAGATGGAATTTGTCAGCTCCTCGCTCAATGGTTAGGGAAGGATTGGTGTTTTCGTAATGATTTGGAGTCACTGTAGGCCTTCTGCAACTTGCGGCAAGGGTTATTCTGCCAGAGAGTGTTTTTTAGCAGTTGTTGAATCACCTGACTTTTGGCAGCCTCCTCTGTCACCAAATTCGCCTGATCAGGTATTTTAAGGCTGACATTAACTGTTGGGTTTTGTTGCTCCAGCATTGGAATGGGACCTTGTTTATTCAGCCCCAAAAAATTGTCACGGTGACTTTGGATGCATCTGGGTCACGCGGCTGTGGGGCCTATTAAACTCCATGATGGTTCCAACTTCACTGGCCCCTACCATCGCAACCACTGACATCTCTGTGAAGAAGCTTATTCCTATTCTGATAGCCGTGGTGTCCCGGGGCCATTGTCCAGAGGGGCTCACTTTCTGTGTTTCTGCACCAGCCAAGCTGTGGTGGCCGTCATAAAATCGGGACTGTCATGTCACCCACATCTCCTTCATTTGCTTCGCTGCCTCTTCTTTTTGAGGCCCGGTTGCAGCTGCGACTCACTACATTGCAGGACACGACAATACTTTAGCAGATGATCTATCTCGTAAAAGACTTTCTTTTTCTTTTCACTGGCCCTGGAGATGTGGCGTCACCCATCTCCCATCCCAGTCATGATGTTGGAGCTGGTGTTCTATGGTGTTGCAGCTGTGTCAAAATTCAGTAGTATTAGAATAGAGTGATTAGAGTCGAAGGTCACTTCATCTGCTTCATGTATAATGGTAGATTATAAGGTGCTTTTGCCACTGCAAATTGCATATGCATTATGGAAAAACTGTTCCAGCAATGTGTATCTAATAAGAAGCATAAGATTTTGTTTTTAGCTGAAAAATTGGTAACTTTTGTGCAGGTATTTTTGAATTTATATTCTTGAATATAGTATTATACATTTTTGTGATTAGATTTTGATAGCTCATTAATGTTTGATTAATTATAGTTGCATCATATTTATCTATATTTACATTCATTTGCCACATGATTTTGTTCCTCCGATTTGTAGTAGGTGTGTCTGTTTGAAGCACTCTACTTATTATGGTGACATAAGCAAGTTTGTCCAGTTAAAAACTTAAGAGTTTCAGCTTATTATTTATATGTATGATCTATCAACAATTTCTTTAAATTTATTGTATGATAATTATTTTTTGACTTGAAATGAAGCCATTGACAACAAATGTTGTGGTTACAAAATGTGAAGAAATTTATTGAAATAATGAACTTTTGACAAAAAACTGTAACTCTGGCCAGAGATTAGCACGTGGTCTTGACGGAGGGACAAGAGACTATAGAGAGGAGAAAGCTAGCCTTTGTCAGGATTACAGAAAGACAAGAATATGCTCATTTGTATATAAGGCAGTATGGCCAGTTATGATAGACAGGGAGGTGACAATAGACAGGGAGCAGGAGGCGATAATTTTGAAAGAGCTAAAAGGCTGGTAATGTGTGCTTATGACACCTTGTGTGAGATAGCATGAAAAGGAGATGAAAGTCAGTCTCAGTAGTTGTCCCAGTTTATGCCTCCTAGCACAAGCCAGGCCGAAGTTAGAAGCCATTTTGAGAGAGAGTGTAGCAGTTGCCACTGCCACAAATTGTTTAACTTTAAACCATCAAAGTATACAACAAACAGAAGGGTAAAGGAGGAAGGTCAAAGGCTAAACCCACATCTAATACTAAACAACAGTGGCATAGAGATTGCATCTGCCTTGCTGATTGTGAGCAATTATCAGGGCCATCTCCAGAAAAAATGTAAGGCTAACAAGGATGGGGCTTGGCCTAAAAGTCGATGTATTTGATAATGAAGGTGATGCTGTTCATGTGTACATTTCTTTTAACCGCGTTCCTGGAATTAAAGAAGTGTGGCAGTTCTACACTCCTATGGCTCGGCAGTGGGTCTGGATTCCTGCTTGAAACTGAAGGTACTGAAAGTGGGATTACTGTGCCCTACTTAAAGTATATACTTGGTCAGGCGAAGCTTTACATCAGACAACTACAGTGCAATATAGATGAAAATGATGTAGAGTTAGAAACTGTATGCGATGTGGACTAAGATAATTAATGTTATGTTGTATTTCATCCATAGGATTTTTTTTGAAGAGAGGTGGCAGAGTGTTACCAAAAATGTAAAGCTATTTGACAGTTTCAAAAACATATTGTAAACTGCCAAGTATCAAGGTACATTGTACATGACGTCATGATTGTAATGAAACTCTGGTTTTTATAGTGTTGAGGAAGACAGTAAGAGAAGCCATAAGAAGAGATTTTCTCCTGAGTATTATAAGGTTTAAGATACATTGAACATAATGTCATGATTTTAAAGTAAAATTCTGCTCGTTATAGTGTTGGGGAAGAGAGTAAGAGGAGACTTTTGCCAGAGTACCAGGATTTAAGGTACATTGTACATGATGTCGTGATTTCAATAAAATTCTGCTCATCATTGTATTGGGAAAAAGAGTAAGAGGAGACTCTCTCCAGAGTACCAGGGTTAAAGATACATTGTACACATCATGACTTTAAATAAAATTCTGCTCTTTGTAGTATGGGGAAGAGAGTAAGAGGCAAGAGTACCAGGGTTTAAGGTACATTGCACATAAGATCATGCTTTTTATAGTATTGGGGAAGAGAGTAAAAGGATTTCTAATTGTAAATTTCGACATTAGTTTTTGTAAAAGTTAAAACGCATTTAGTAATTAGTTTGAAGACATGATCAATTTAATATCAATAGTACATAAATTGGGTTTGATTTTGAACACATTTAACTTCAAGGTTTTTTTACTATTTACCTAAATGAATTCCACAGCAACATATGTAAATGATACACCATTGTACATGTACACTTTATAAAAATCTAACTGTGCATGGCTTCACTGTGCATGGCTTAATGCAAAGCATGGTGCCTGTATGCATAGTCCACTGACTGTTAACGAAATGAGCTTATTATTAGCTAATAAGTGAAGTAATACCGATGCATGTGAATTGTTTGGACACTATTCTCGTATATACTATGTTAGATGGAACATAATACACACTGAAATTTTTAAAAGCCTTGGGCATACCCCTCAAGTGGTCCTATATTTAATTTTACCCACGTGCAATATATTTTTTTTTATAGCAACACTTGCATTTCTTCTATGCACGTTGTACTGGAGAAATAATAACCCTTAGTAACCACCTGCCAACGTTATGTAAGTGGGTGTGGTCACGTCAAACAAAATGGCATTTTGCGCAAGGGATAAAATTATGAGCTTTTTAACAACAAAAGAATAGATACTGTCTAGTCTTTTCTGGAAGAATAAGAAGGTAGAGCAGAACCTTTATAGGTCTCAATAAGAACCCAGCTATACTTGCAAGGTGGTGAAAACAGATATAGGAGTATTTTTGCACTGTTGCGCCTGTTCCTTATTAATTGTCGTAAAATTTTGAGCTTATAAGTTACATGCAATATTACATTTTTTTAAGCATACAGCATATACATCTACTTATGCTAGTTGAAATGACCAGCTATTATTACTCAGTTTATCTAGAATTTTCAAAGTTGCTTAAACATTTATCAAAATGTACCTTTTATTATAGATGGAAACTAATGCCTTAAAGTAATTTGCTGAATTTGTATTACTATTGTTGTAGTAAAAGTCTTATTAAAATCAGTTTATGCGTTTTTACATGATGCTTTTTTTATGCAGTGCTTCACTTCCTAAAATTTTCCTGCATGTACATGTACATGTGGCAAGAACCGTTTTTGAAACATTATATCAATTATTGTTCAAAGTTATCTTGATAAAAGTAAATAGTTTTTGTTTTGGGAAGGGATAGCTAGCCCAAGTTGCAACTGGTAAATACCAAATTACACACGTTATGAATGTCTGTAGGCCAAGCAATTTGAATTGACCTCCAATAGCTTCTTGGTGTATCTTTCATAGCAGTGATGATTGTATGGAACACCCAGAGTGAGAATTGCAAAAGCTATGAATTTCATTAATTTTATAGTCGGCATCCGCCCATGCGCCATAATTGACTGCCATTTTGGTTTGCAAGTTTGTTAAGGAAGTCAATGGAGGCACGAAGAAAATGCCTCATTTACCTGCTGTAGCTCTATCAATAGCTAAAAAGTGCTTGTTATAAGAAAGAATTGCTACCTTTAAGCTTATCCTGTGAAAGATTTGGTCAAATTTGCTCCAGAATTCATAATACAGGTTTTTTTGTGTCGACCTGTTTGTTCCCCATTGAAAGTTGCCAACCAAATTGGCAACTGGAATTTAATTCATTGTAAACCACACCTTACAACCATATATAGAATTAGTTTCATTAGTCGCGAGTCATACTTCTATGTAGTTTTTGCTACATTTATGAGATTTTAGTTAACACTTTACACAAGTCGTCTCCATTTGTAAGTTTATGACAGGCACAGTAGTGATAATTTTGCAGTATCACACAGCGTATTTTGTACCTATTTATTTATGTTTGATAGAATGTGACATGCATCACTGCAAAATTTGAGTTTTCCTTGTGTGAATTTTTCCAAGCATCAGCATATCTAGTAATGTTGTTCCAGTTCTTTGGAACTAGAACTAAATCAGATGTAGTTCTTGCTTTTTTCAGCAAGTTCTAGTTCTTAGAACTATAACTAGTACTAATACAGAGATCTGAAGGACATAAGGAGTGATTTATGAATAGCGTTTGGTACAGTTTTTTTCTGCAACATGTTGCACATGAGACATTTCATGCCACATGGCCTGTGATACATTGCTGCGATTACACCATTACACCTTTGCACTGTTGAACACTTTTACCGTTGCACTGTTCAATCATTGCATTGTTACATTGTTGCATTGTACACCGCTGCACTGTTCCACTGATTCACACTCGCAACGTTTCACTGTTGCATTGCTTCACTTTTGCACCATTACACTGTTGCACCGTTACATGGTGACACAGTTGCACCATTACACATTGGAACCATTACACCACCGGTGGCACTGCTTAACGTTGCACCATTATGCTGTTGCATCGTTTCACCATTGCACTCTTACAACATGCCACTATTACATCGTTGCATTGTTACATTGTTGCCATGTTACACCACGGCACTGTTCCACTGTTACACCACAGCACTTTTCCACTGTTTCACCCTGGCATTGTGTGAGTGTTCACTGTTGCACCGTTGCCTTGTTACACTGTTTCAGCGTTGCACTGTTGGATCGTTTCACTGTTGCATTGTTACACCGGTGCATTGGTACACCGTTGCACTGTTGCACTGTTTCACCCTTGCACTGTGTAACTGTTGCACCTTTGCCTTGTTACACCGTTTCACCGTTGCCCTGTCACATCGTTTCACTGTTGCAGTGTTACACCATTGCATCGTAACACCATTGCATTGTTACATCATTGCACTGTTTCCTTGTTTCACCGTTGCACTGTTTCCTTGTTTCACCGTTGCACTGTTACATCGTTGCATTGTTAAATTGTGGCATTGTTTTACCGCCGCACTGTGCCACTGTTTCACCATTGCACCATTTCACCGTTGCACTGTTGTATCATTTCACTGTTGCATTGTTGTACTGTTGTATTGTTACATCATTTCACTGCTGCACTGTTTCAGTATTGCACGGTGACACTGTAGCACTGTAACAGCATCACACAGTTACACTGTTGCATCGTTTCAACATTACACTTTTGCATTGTTTCACCATTGCACTGTTTCACCGATGCATTTCTGCATTGTTGTTCCACTGTTTCACCCTTGCACTGTTTCTCCATTGCACAGTTGCATATTTTAACTGATACACAGTTCACCATTCCACTGTTACATCGTAGCACTGTTTCACCGTTGCACTGTTACACCGTTGCATTGTTACATTGTTGCATTATTTTACTATTTCACCCATACATCGTTTCACAATGGCAATTTTTAACTGTTCTACTGTTTCACCCTTGGACCATTTCACTGGTTCACTGATGCATTGTTTCACTGTTGCACTGTTTTACCATTGCACTGTTACATCTTGCACTGTTTCACCTTTGCATTGTTACACCATTTAACTGTTTCACAATAACACTGTTTCACTGTTGCACTGTTAGATTGTTGCATTGTTACATTGTTGCATTGTTTCCCCGTGGCACTGTTCCACTGTTTCACTATTGCAAAGTTTCACTGTTGCACTGTTGCATCGTTTCAATGTTGCAACGTTGCATCGTTGAACTGTTTTACCATTGCATTGCTACATTGTTGCATTGTTACACTGTTGCATTATTTCAGAGTTTTACCCTAGCACCGTTTCACAGTTGAATTGTTTTGTTGTCACTGTTGCACTGTTACATAGTTGCACTGTGACACTGTTGCATTGTCACACCATTGCACTGTTTCACACTTGCACTGTTTTATCATTGTACTGTTGCATCTTTTCACTGTTGCACTGTTAAAAATACATTGTATATACATATAGCAACAAATGACATGGCACAAGATTCATTTTTAAAAAACGTATTCTGTAAGCAGGATGCCTCGAGATGCTTAAATGGGTTCTTCAAAAGAATGTTCTAATTTAATCCACCAGAATTAATACGGATATTTCAACATCCTTCAATATTATTGAAATTTTAGACCATACTTGATCAACAGTAAAATCAACAACTTTAGTGGCACTATAGCGTACATTTAGTGTTAATGAAAACAATGTTGATTATACTTGACATTGTTCAAATCTGTGAGATGCTGTCAACTCAGCCATTTTTTTGTCCTGGGTTCTTGTTAAACCAGTTTAAGTCTCAGGTTATAATGGTGCCTCCATTTCTTCCTGAAATTCTGCTGTCATTGGTTCATCTGTAGAATTATTTTAGTTGTTGTTGTTATTGTGTGATTAATGAGTAATAATGTATTAGCTATAAAAACACACACCCAATAATTATCTAAAACATATTCCTTGTATACTGTTATTGGTTTGGTTCATGAGTACTTGAATGAGTATCACTTTCAATCCTAAAATCCCAGTAATACATTATATTTTTATTTGAAAAGAAGGCACAGTATAAATTTCTTCTATTTTAGCTATATTTCCTTCAGACAAATGAACAATGGATTAATAATATTTTTAAAAAAAGATTCATGAACAAAATGACGATGGTGCAAGGAAAACAAGGCTCCACAACTTTCAAATCTAATGTGTTTTCCCTTTTTCCTTTACTGCACTTACTGGTAATTGTTCCTTTGAAGCTGTCTAAGTCATACAAAATGCCCTTATTGAATGATACTATTCAACCTTCTCCTGACCACGTGACTCCCACGGCACAATCTCTTAATGCCACTTCCTGTAAGCCCTTGAGCCATTCTCCCAACAGTCCTACTGAGACGCAAGACCCCATCCTATGTGTCTGCCAGAACAACTCTGAGTCAGGTCTTGTGCTGGCTTGTAAAGAGTGTGGTATCTGGCTTCATTCAAAGTGTGTTGGCCTATCTTGTTCAGTAGCTGTTACATTCCCATTTGTTTGTCCCTTCTGAGCCCGCGACCTCCACCACCAAGTAGTCTCACTTCAATCCAACCTGTCTCAAGTTAACAAAATTGTTTGTTCTCTCACCAAGTCAGTCGAACTCCTTTCGCAGCAGTCTGTGTTTGTCAAGGATGAGCTTGCCTCAATTCGCCTGTCTCTTACAGATATTTCTACTAAGTTACACTCTATGGCTACCTCTCCCTCAGCTGGCATCACTTAATCCTCCCTGCATCCTGCCAATCCCAATAATTCTTTTTCTATCGTCCAGTCACCATCCAAGGGCTCCTCCTCCCTCCAACCCTACTCCCTGCCCTCCAACACTTCCTCCACCCTTCTTCCCTCATCTCTCCCTCCACCTTTTCTCCAACTCACAACACTCT
>NW_003546278.1:226270-245813 GCF_000090795.2 Amphimedon queenslandica | reverse complement strand
ATTGTGATGTGCTTGATATTTTGAACTTTGGAGCTATACATCAGAACAAATAAACCAATGCAATGTGTACTATAAGTGACAATTTGAGCTTGGAAATGGAACTTTTCACTAACAGTATACTGCATGCTGGTTAATTTTGGAGGAGGAAAATTTTGGCGGATTACTAATTTTTGTCATTGGCCGTAATTTATTTGGCGAATTTGTCACTATGTGCCATTGAACATGTGTGTGATGGTATAAAATGGCAGAAATTCATTTGTTCACAGTATACTGAAACGCCAAATCTGCTAAACTTTGTCCTTCAAAATTAACCAGTATACAGTAATTTAAAGTATTTGGTAGGAATAAAAGCTACAGCTGTTACTACAGTGTAAATCTAAAACAATTTTAAAACTTCACAAAACTATTACTTTCATAGATGTATGTACTAACCTTCAAGTGATATTCTTAAAGTATTTTCATGTAATGCTCCAGCTTGTATCTCTGTACATTGCTGATAAACCACACCTACAGCCTTCCTTTCATTCTAACCTTTAGATATGTCAGTTAGTGTTGAGTCAATGCTCAGAAATGTTTTAAGTAAGCTAGTCTTGCATTTTCTTGGACAAATTGTTGAAACCTGAGAGAAAATGCTCTCTTCATAGCTAATTTTTTTTTTTAAATGATGAATCAAGTGAGGCACCAAAATGGATACTGCGAATGGTTCTTTATTGAGATACTAGAAACAAATTTACCAACTAAAACAATATTTGCGAATATTTTTTCATAAATTTCTCAAACTCTTTGGTGTTCTTTAGCAAAGACTTCAGCTGTATTATGAGTGGTGCTGCATAGCAAGCAATATTCATTGCTTGTGAAAGGACCCTATCTGCTTGTAATCGTTCTGCTGGTGTCATTTGAGTGCTTTCTTTTATAAAAGGAATTAAACAGACCCTGGATACATACCTATAATTTTGAAATAATATACACATATCGCAATTTTATCTTACTTTGGATGCATTTCTGACAATTTGATCAAGAATCTAGTGTTAACTCTTTGACGCATGAGCGCGACTATACTCGCGCGGCACAGATAATAATAATTGCATAGCAACGACTTTAGTCGCGCTGATCCATAGCTGCTGCAACACAGACAGTTTTAGACAGCAACAGCGTTTTGCCATGGCAAAAAGAAACAAGATCTCATCCGACGAACAGTACTTGCTTGAGATTCTGGATGATCTCAGTGAAGAGAGTGATGATGATTTTGATGGCTATATCTCGGACTCAGACTGTAGTGATGATTGTGAAGAATATGACAGGTAGGAGCAATCAAATGTTACATGTAAGCTTGTAAAAGATTTTATTTATCATTAAAATGAAACAAAATAAATAATACATAGATGAAAGGCTTTCTAAAGGAAGTGCTGCAGCAATTCACTTCTGTACAAGTAATCACTGCATATTCCATGAATAGCTTACACACTAATAGCTCTTGCAGGTCCTTCAGCTACTGCCTCCCACTATAGTAGCTTACTTAGTCAGACAGTAATAAATGTATTGCATATTTTATTTATTGCATACACACTAATAGCTCTTGCAGGTCCTTCAGCTACTACCTCCCACTGTAGTAGCTTACCTAGTCAAAGTAAGACAGTAATACATGTATTGCATATGTGATTTATTTTTTACACACTAATAGCCCTTGCAGGTCCTTCAGCTACTGCTTCCCACTATAGTAGCTTACCTAGTCAAAATAAGACAGTATTAAATGTATTGCATATTCTATTTATTGCTTACACACTAATAGCTCTTGCAGGTCCTTCTGCTACTGCCTCTCACTCCAGCACAATACCCAGTCAAAGTAAGAAAATAATACATGCTATGCATAATAATTATATTTGTGACTTACACTATATAATAGCTTATGTACAACCTTCTGCTACTGTGTCCCCTTCAATTGCTGTATCTCCAGTTTCTTTAAGTAATCTATAAAATATAAAAATTGTATTTTACTTATACTCTACCATAAATTGTGTTTACAGGAAATCCTAGCATAGCCATTAAAGGAAACAGCCCAATAGACTTCAACGCTTTTTTTGATAAAAACGTGAAAGATCTTATTGACAAACCGCTATGCAGAGCAAGATATTATGGACACAGAAGCACATTTACAAGTGCACAAACATGCAAGGGGCAACCAATGGAAGCACGACCCTATAAATAGAGAGGAAGTTAACATATTGTTGTCTGCTTTAATAGTAATGGGTGTTGTAGGCTTTCCAACACAAAGGTATATCTACATGTATGTGTTTCACATTTACTTACCTTGTTTGTCTTTAGGTCATATTGGAGTACCAAATGGCCCTTCAATTGCGACATGTTCAAAGGTATCATCACTGGTAGACAGTTTGAGCTACTCATGAGATAGCTTCACCTCAATGATAAGGACAAAATGCCTCCAAGAGAGAGTCCTAACTATGATAGAATATATAAAATGTGCCCATTACTAGAGTGTATTACTCAAGCCTTCAGTAATGTGTATACACCAAGACAGAACCTTTCAATAGACAAAACCATCATCACTTTTAAAGGGATGCTGAGCTGGATTCAGTACATGCCCTTGATTCCCCATAAATGGGGAATCAAGGCATGAGCTTCGGCTGTCACTAGCAATGGTTATATCTCAAATTTTAAGCTATATACAAGTTTACATCTACTTACACAGTTGTATCACAATATTACACTCTTCGTAGGTAAAACTCCCAGAGTAACAGAGAAAGGTCTTGGACATAAGGTGGTAACGGAACTTGTGTCTGACTATAGAAACAAGGGATGCACCTTATTCATGGATAATTATTATTCCTTACCTGAACTGTTCAATGATCTGGTGAAGTCAGGATTCTGTGCTTGTGGTACTGTCCGCAGTGACAGGCGATGAATAAAGCAGACTTTTAAAGACAAAGTTCTTTCCACTGTGGTAAGCCATGTGTTAGCTTGTCTATTGATATTCACCTAAATACAGGAGAAGTATACAGCAAAATGACAGAGTCGAATTTTGTGCCTCAAATGGAAGGACAAAGGAGATGTGTGTATGCTGTCAACATTTTATGATGACAGGATGATAGACAAGGATCGTCACAGGAAAGGAGTAGCAGGAATGGAAACAATTAGAAAACCAAAGGTGGTAGAGGAGTATAATCAGAGCATGAATGGTGTTAATACATCAGACCAGATGGTCCAATACTATGGATATAGCCACAGGTACATGAAGTCTCTTATTATTACAGCTAAGATAACACTGTTCTATAGGGCAATGAAGTGATGGAAAAGAATATTTTTCCACTTGCTGGATCTATCTCTAGGAAATGCCAATATTCTTTATAATGAGGCTTCACAGAAACCATTGCACCACATGGACTTTCGTCTAGCAGTAGCAAAATCACTCCTACAAAATTATAATGGATCACAGTCAATTTGTTTTCAATCAGTTGACAATGACTTACCACTAACACTAACCAGCAGGTGCTTTCCAGAGAGGATTCCCAAGACGAGTCAGTATGCAGGCTGCCACCAGTGTGTAGTTTGTGGAGCTAGAAAGAACCAAAGTCAAACATGCTATAGGTGAAGGACCTGTCAAGTGGCTCTTCATATTGAAGACTGTTTTGAAGTCTTCCACACTAAGCGTGAATACTTAAAATAAATATATAATCAATAAAAGTGTATAAAAATAAAAAACAATGATGCAATTATAAACTCACCTGTGGATCTTAACTATTCTGTTTCACATGATAGCAAAGCTGTGTGGGTGAAGCTTTGCTCTGTTTTCCATGACTGTCAGTAATGTGCAGTATAGCAAGTATTATATACATCACTATGTATAGGTACATAGCCTTCAGCCTTCTTTTCTCTCTGTCATTTCCTTCCTTATCATTCAATATGGAGCAAATCTTTCAGCACACAGCACTAAAATGAGAGAATAAAAAGTTACAGACTGAGATGAAATTAGATTTTCTACTTACTTGTATGAACATGTGTCTGCATGCTCTAAGAGGTGTAACATGTTCCCATTCTACACTTTATGTAACGCAAGCATAATGATTTGAGAATAGAAATGCAGAGAAACACATGACAATGCTTATATAAACTTACAGAGTACTCCTGAGAGGCAAGGATGGAGAAAAGTAAAAGAAAAGGAAGTCCATACCGTCAAGAAACACATTTTCCCCATTGCTTACATTGATGGCGTGGTAAAAGTTCGTGTAGGCGTAGCAATAATATGGCTAACGATGCCTAGTTAGATTAGTTTCTTCGTCTTTTTCCCATCTTCTGAACTTTACTTCTTCAAAAAAACTGGTATACCGATAAGATGTTTCTCAATAATAAGATTGGTAAGTTCAAATTGCTTCGGTTTTTTGCGCTTTCTATGTTGCCATCAAACATTTAGGTCATGGTCATTGTAACATCATAATACTGCACAACAGCCAGTATAAGAAGATCGAAAGTGATCTACAACCTTATTATGACTGTAGAAATTGCTGGGTACCATAGAAAAGTTCTTCAAGGATTGCAAAGTGGAGGAAAAAACTTTTTCTTCGTCACTGGAATAATTGAAAATCAACTAAGCATTGCTATAACACTTGAAGCAAAAGTGTTATAGCAACAAGTGCTTATAACTTAGAGCTACATATCATTGCACAGTATCTCATTACACTTATATCTGTCAGTTTTCATTGTATTTTTGTGCGTAACATTTATTAAATCTGAGATATGATCTGGAACTATTACCTATCCTTGTTATGAGTATATAGATTTTATCAATTTGCATGAAAATGGATTATTTGAACTTGCAAAGGTGCACTTTATTGTTCAAGAGTACCACCATGGCTACACATCCCCATATTCACATTGTTTGGTACCTTTACATTAAGAAAAGTAAAAACCCTATTTTTGGTTAATTTTTAACTAAATGACCTGCCCACGGGAATAATTTATCAATTTTTAACCCTATCCACCAAAGAGTCAATTGTTGTGAGAAGTGTTGTTTGGGGCACATCTGTGCTTCTTTGTGAGCAGCTCTTTCCTCTATCATAATGATGCATCACTTTGTCAGTGATATCAATTGAATCCTTTGGGTCATCCAAAACTATTCCAAATGTCGTCTTGTGATCAATTTCATCTTAGATTACCTGGCAGAAGTCATGAAAGACGTTATTTGAGATCCAGTCAAGGAAAAAGCTATTTGAGAACCTCAACTTTTGCCGGCACTACCCGCCCCTGTCAATTTGTTGCAGGCACAGAAAAAGACTTCGTTGAGAAATTTATAATGGAAGAATAGCACACTTGCTCCGAGTGAGCAAAACAGGTGGACAGTTGACTCCTAATGACCTGTAAATTGCACTGATTAATGACTGTATTTTACTTTTGCTTTTCCTGACACAGCTTACTTCAGAAGCCAAGTCATCCAGTGATTTCGTCCATTAATATGGGCTCTCAGATGGTGCTCTACCTGTCTCCATTCCAATCTTAGTGTATTATTGAATTAAAAACCTACATTTCCTTGTCTCCAATTTGTCTCGCAACAACTGTCACCATTTCCTTCTTTTCTAATCCACCATTCCTGTGACCAATTTCGACTTTTTCAATTATATAAGATCCTACCTGAGTATTTTTTGTGTCACATTAAACCAGCAAATCCCAGTTTTTCGTAAAACGCCTATCCACTTGGACCTTTCTTTCGTATCTTTGCACAACACAAAGTATTTTGAAATGAAACCACCATATAAAGTTTGTTTATAATTTTACATGCGTTTAGTGTGATAAATGCATGTAGATATATGTACAGAACTCTATTAATTTTTATTGTTCCAAACAAAAATATAAAAAATAGAATTTCTCCTGAAAAAAATTTGGCCCAAGACCGTGTACTAAAAACATAATAAATTTTAAAAAAGGTGAAGTAGGAATCCGAACGACCAATAAAAGCAGGAAATAAAAATCCTACTTGTGACGCAAATTCTACTCTACATTGCACTTTCACTTTTATTGTGTAAGAATTACGAATCACTTTGCAATGTAGAGTGAAATTTGCGTGACAAGTAGTAGTTTCGTTCCGTATTTCTGTTGGACGTTTAGAATCTTACTTCAACTTGTTTTTTTTTAATATTTAAGTTGATTTTTTGTGTTGATTTTTAAAAAATATTTGTAATATTTATTTAGTTGCCATTGTGATACATGTTCATTGTTGTTGTTTGTGTTAATTTTTTTGTAATATTTATATTATTCCTTTAGTTGCCATTGTGATCCTTGTTGATTTTACCAAAACAATACTTTTCTTTATTATGTTTATCATTGTTATGACTTTTCATCATTTATGAGAGACAGGATTGAATGGACATACTGAAGTAATATCAACTATACTGATGACAAGTGAAATTAATATTACTCTTGACATAAGTCTTTGTTGAAGAAGTTGTGAGCTGAAAGAGTCAATCTTCCTTGCAATGTTGTAACTATTCTTGGTCTTCCAGGCTCAGTGGTGTAGCCAGGATTTTGAGAAAAAGGGAAGCAATGTGGCGAAGGAAGCACACTGCAAAATTTTGCAAAACCATGCCCTCTGGGGAGTGACCACACGTTTTTTTCAATATGGCGGACTTCTTGACCGATCATAGGCAATGTTGAATACCTTTCAGCCTTATAATGGCATCATAGAGTGATTCCTTTGGCCTTTTCCTTTTATATGTAAGTTGTAGAACAGCTTTTTCTGCCAAAAGCAGCTTATAATTTGATTATTTTTGAATTTTGATTCTAAAAAAGGGGGCAATAGCCCCCCTTTCCCCCTAGCTACGCCCCTAGGGCTGTTGTGAAGCTTATATTATCATTGCATATCATAACATTAATTAATTTCTTTTTTTTAAAGAAATAAAATCACCCACTCGATAAAACAGTAACATGAAGACTAACACCTCTTAGCTGGAAACCTCCATTAAAGTATTGCAGTAGATTCCAAACGTAGCTAGGTAAAATAACTTGCTTCTTCCAAAGCTGCAAATCTGAACATGCGCAACCATACCCAAATTTTTGAGCACATGCTTCTATATTTAACAAAATGGTGGCATGCAGCTAAGATGTCTCGATCCAGCAGTCACAGTACCACTTTTTCCGTACTTGAAGAATGATCTGATGGGACATGGACCTGCACATAGACTGTTGTAGTAAATAGGTGTAAGATATGTCCATGTAGCATCAACTGATACTGAGATACACACCAACAACTGGATTGACAGGACTTGATGATGATGATGATGAAGATAAAAAAGGTTGCTGAACAAAACGGCCCGTTTGCCGATTTTTGACTGTCCTCTTAGACAAGGTCTAAAGCCACACTAGTGACACTGTACCAATGGAGTCCTCTGGTCAAGAAAAGGTTCTCTAAGAAGTCTGGTAAGCATAGGAGCCTGTTTTCCTGATATAGCAAGATTACCAAAATCATGGTGGCCATTTTTATTGGTGGTGAATGCTACTTAGTAACGCTACCGCGATACTAATAGTATATGGTATTAAGCCAGATTTTTGAACAACTTTAATAATTATGACATCCATTTTGATCAAAATTGGCTTAAACATTCTGCACAACATAATTACATGTATATGTACCAGAAACAATTAAGAATTCTATCCGAGTCACTTCTTGACAAAGCTTTATCAAGAAAACTAAGACAGTGCACCTCTCATGAACTGGCAAAATGCTATACACTATACTGGGAAGCCTTGATTGTCACACTTTTCATCTGCATGAGGGCAATGCATGCATTGTATTATTATGTATAATGAAGTGGCTCTGGTAAGGTAGACTGAGAACCATTTTTTATGTACTGAGTTACTATATAGTCAGTACACTATGACAAGTAAATTAAATTAAAATAATTACAATTTGTGCAGGCTGAAGCCTTGATGAATGAGAGCCATTATGTAATTGTAACTGTAAATTCCAATACATGTTACTAACATGTATAAACACATTGTAATCAGACACTGAGGTCAAATATGCTATAATTTTACAAATTGAAGCAGCAGCATAAACTCACATTATTGAGAATTTGGTATTTTAATTTAGCGAAATCTATGCCTACATGGTACCGTATACATTGTAATATTTGTCTTTTAAAATTCATTGTTTTCGTACTGACCTTAAATTCACAAAATTAAACCACCTCCAATCCCAGTCTATTGTATATAGACAATGTACAGAACACAAAAATTAGCACACGTAACGATTAATTTTTGGGCCCATATATTGAAAACGTAAAATTTTGATCACTCAAAAATTAAGACATACAGTAGGAGATTCATTAACACCTGTCAATGGCTGCCAAATTGTTGTTGAAATTGTTTTAAGTAAAAGTGTGTATAAAATGTTTTGCACATTCACGACTACATCAGTAAAGCAATGATGCTATAGCATACAATCAGGAGTGTACACTTCTAAAGAACACATGCACGTATGTAGTAATAATAATAAGGTAGTTGTACCATTATAGCAGATCATTTTGGGGCAGATACACAATGTACATTAGTCTTGCAAGTGAGACTCTAATTTACCAAATAAGAGTGTAGTGCCATGCCTCATGTGAACTCATGTTTTCAATGTTTGGCTTTTTTTGGTTGTACTAAAGTTGGAGCAATCATGGCGGCTGAATTCATCTCGGATCCAAACACATTTCTCAAAGCATTTTTTTACTTGCCTAATTGTCTAACCATCAGAGCAGATAAAGGCAATCCAGTCGGCAGTTGTAGTCACAGAATGAAAGTATAATAGCTCAGATAGTTCTATTGTTGATAATAGACTTGCCGTGCATGGGCAGATTGTAATGTAACCATGGTAACAGTGATCTGATTAGGTCAACCAAATTCAGCCAGACAAGCACGAGTTAATGTTAGGCATGAAACAAGACCCTATACTAAAGATTGAGTCGGGCCCCATGAGACTAAATGTACATCTAATTTTTGGCAAAATTAATGTTATGATAGCCATTTGCCAAATTAAAAGCGGCCATTTTGTACCAATATGTGCATGCTTATGGCAAATTGCCAAAAATATGCCAAAGTAAAACTTAACTGCCAATGATCTAAATTGTAGAAATGTGCAAAATTTTTCCACTCCAAAAATACCCACAGTACGGCACAGTGCATCACATGAAGAATGCAACACTACTTTAATGCTAGAACTATAATATCCTTTAATACGTTTTTAATAGTATATCCATTATACAACCATGATGTTTTTCATTATAAAAATTGTGGCACCTAATGTACATGTACATGTATGCATCACTAACTCCAATACTCATTCAAGAGAGTTAATTTGAAAAATATAACCAGAAAGATTGCCAGCTTCTGACTTGACCTTCAGTGTGGTATTAGCCACAAAATTACTCAGAGCAAAAATGTTTCACCTTTCCATATTCCAAATCGAAACACATTTTCATCAATACAACCATAATAATTGGTATCATTCATGTAAATTATCAGTAAGTACATTAATAATAGTATCATGAAAAATTTATAACAATATTTACATGCAAATTTTACAAAAACCGTATTGCTGGGTTATTTTGTGGCTTCAAATTTTCATTGTTTAAAATTTAGTTCAAATTAATTTTTATGGCTTCCAAAATTTTTTATTGATGTTAATAAAAATTTAGTGAAATTAATTTAGTGGATTTGAGCCTGCACTAAAATCTGTTTCACTGAAAATAAACCTAGATTCAATCACTGGAGAGAACATATAAAATAATTTTTCATGTACAGTTTGTACATGTATAGTTTTAAACCTAATTAAATGTATTCTAACTGTTATGGCCTCGCCAAAAGTCCCAAATCAAAAAGAAACAGGAAGTTGTTTCACATTTATTATTTCAAACTCTGTCCTGTATTTTCATGTTACCTGATTAGCTTTAAACTTGCTTACTGATTGCTAATCTGAGGGTGTCAGGGTGTGACTGCTAATTGACAGCAGTGAAAGTGTCAAATCTTACTCAGTGGACTTAACTGCTAAAGAAGCTTAATTTTCTCTACTAATAGTGTGCACACACTTCTAATAGGTTTTATTGGCTTCATACAATTTCTTGTCTAGCAGCTGAAGTTCATGAATGTGGGCCACTCTTCCGAAAGACAAGCATTTTGTGTAAACTTTTGACGTACATGATTATTAGGCAATCATAAATGTATTCTTCAAAAGAAAGAAAACGTTTCTATGTCTCTCTAGTCTCTAGAGATACATTTACAATGAGGGCATTATCCCAACTACACAAAACTGTTGTATGTTATGAGCTGCATCTATGTTCAGTAAAAGTTAGAGACAAAAACTTAATATTCCTAATTTTAATTACATGTCTAACTTAGTACACAACATTGCTGCTTTAAGACCATGTACCAAATGCATACAAGAAAAGTTGTTGGTCACACTCATATAAAGCTTAGCTTTGGTCTAAGATGACATAACAGATTTACAAAGACACCTTGCTAAATTGATAACCTTGTAGCTGTCACTGCAATCGTGCATGTACATATCACCTGATATGCACTTACAAGAACATTTGTACATAAATAAGATTAAGAAAAATTTAACACATGTACCATTACCTAGCTAGTTAATAAAGCATACTACAAATTGGTTTGGTCAATGATATTATATAGAAACATACGCATTTTGATTCATGGCTGGTGTACTATTTCTTTATTTAATCAAAATTAATACATACATGTACATGATACACACATAACAATACGCAGTAAGGGTTGGACAAGTATTTTTGGTAAATCATACTTAGGCCATTCCTATTAGATTCAACGTTTTTCCTTTTTTGCCCACACAAGCCCACAATGTCAATTAATTATTTCATCATCCATACACTATACACATCAATTTATATTGCCATAATTTAAAATTTTAAATATTAATGAAGCCATATCCACCCACATCAGCCCCACCTGTGATAGGAGAAACAAGGAATGAAATTGGAGTGGCTTTGTAGTGATAATACTAAAAATATAGACTCTGTAATTGCAGGATACTGAAACTAATGCAATATCTAGGTACTGGAACTAGACTTTTTACTCATAACAAAGTAGAGCTGTAATATTCTACTAATTCTACATATATATTATGTGGATGGTAATGCAAAAGAATTAATATAATTACTGTCAAAATAGAATTTTTAAATAGATGCATGCACAAGTACATGGAGTTGTCCTTTAAATGATGGTACAAAAAACTTTTAAATACAAAACGCTTTGGGCCAAGTATAAGTGACAGAGCCATCTCACATGTATTTATTTATTTGTGAAGAACTACATGTAGTCAGCTTTCAGGTTGACCTGAAATAGATATTCAAATGACTTCTAGCAATGGATCAAAGTATAACTGCAAAATTTTACACATATTTAAAGCAGGTCTTCATAGATCCTTGTACATTACAACATAATACCCTATCCTCCTGGTCACAGCAATCAGCCCTTGTTGCAATCTTTTTGTGATCTTGCAAACCATATATTTACTCTCACTCGCAGGGTACTATGAAGGAGTCATCCATCCAGCCCAATCAAGCAGTTGAGTCTCATTCAAAGCAATAAGTTGGCTCCTAATGATGTTTACCTCCATTCAAAATCCTCGTAAAAATTGTCACACTCACCCTTTTAATGGCCAGAAATGCAGATACCACGTATACAGTCATTTTTTATTTTTGTTATTTTTTTGCCTACATTACATCCATGACATTTAAACAACCTCTAATGCCATTCTATACTGTATAATAGACTATGACAAAAACACAAACATTAGCTGTAATTTTTATCATGTAACAATTGTCAGACAGATTTTTGTGAGCAAGATTGGATTTTCCTTCCCCAACAGAGCCCCTAGGCAAGCGCTAAGACTATTTTGAATGAAAATGATATACCCTAAACATTTACTTCTTCCTTCTGGCCTAAGTTATATAAAATGCACTACCATGCAGCTACGGTCCGCGGGTCATTTTTTTTATTGACTATCACTGATATAATAGGTCAGCAAAAGGTGAAATATCCGCAACTTCTTGAAATTTGTGTGACATACAATTACTATATCCATTTGCGTGTTGTTTTGGAAGGAGTTCATACACTGCAACTCTTGTTTGAGAAGCATTTTGCAATCTCCGATCACATTACATGTCGTATTGTCAACCACGAGGTAGGAAGTTTAATGATGAACAGCAGTATTTATGATCACATCATAAAGCAAACTTGGTCTTCCAAAATTTTTTTCAGGAATGTATCAAGTAGTGGTTACATGAAGGAGCTTCAAAACCTGTTAATTCTCACTGGAAAGGCACATACTTTATTTGTCTCTCCTCCAGTTACAACCTGTATTTGGCAACAAAGTAAATCTTTCAATGTGCAAGGTAACAATAATATTTAGTTCACATCAGGCTATGATACAGGTGCATGTTGCACATAATAATATGTCCATATAATAATGTAACTTTAGTATTTGAAGTATACGCTACATTATTTTATTTTCACTTCATATTTCATGGGTATCTAATTAACATTTACTTCAGATTTATAGTTAAAATTTAAGTAGCTACATGTATAGATATAGCAATTTTAGTTATAGGTAATAATTACAGCCTTCATATTTCATTAATGTTAACTATAGATCAATTATACTATAAATCAGGTAATTTTCAATTGTTAGAAAAATACAGAATGGAAATTTTAGATAATGGAAATTTTCATATGCTGACTTATGATCCTAGTATTAAGGGAGAGAATCAGTAATTCTAAATTTGGTATGTGTCATTGCTATGGAAAAATTATCATTGTGTGAAACAAACCAGAATTATAATGCATAACTAATACACCACTGTATTATTGTAGGATCACTATATGTACACAATCCAGAAGTAAATGTCATTGTACATGACATAAATGGACCTGTACCAGCCACTAAAGTGTCATTAAGGTGCAAAGATTGTAACACCAATTACAATCATACCTAACATGGCAAGCAACAAAAAGAAAGTGAGAATTTGTACCTAGAAAAAGTGTCACTAGTTGAAATTACTGATGTTGCTTATGCTGAGCGCTGCCTTCACAAATGGTTTCTTTGCTTAAGGTATTCATTAATTACACAAAATTTGGTTATGTTTGAGTTAACAGTATTTATTAGTGGACATCATTCTCAGCATTTGCTGAAGTTACTATCACTTTTATCAGGCAAATACCAAGAAATTCTGCCTGGTGAGTGTTGCCCTGTGTTTGAAATTTATATTGGCATTTATCCGAATGACATGCAGGTTTATCATATGAGTTAACTAGAATACATGTGTCAGACATATTGTACAATGCTGAACATAAAGATGAGCATTACCCTAACCATGACAATTTCAGATGGACAAGAAGAAGTATGACAGAGAAGAAAAGTTAAAGCGAAAATGCAATTGGAGCATGTTATCACCACAACCCTCATTAAGAATGTGTTGAAAATGGTATTCAATCTATAAAAATGTTTTAGTAGTGGTTGACATGCAGGGTGTGGCAAATGCTGGAGCATTGATGAAAACTGGAAACTTAATTTCCAACACTGCATGATTCCTGTCATAGTAAATATGCCAGCAGTCCCATCTCTAAATGTTCCTGATGTGTGTACTCAACAGCTAATCAACTCTCATACTGCATTTTGTCAACATTATTGTAAAGTTGCAAATGACGGGGTATTGCACAACAGTGCGTGAATTTTTGATGTGCTGCAGTAATAATCCACGCTAATTTTGTAGTAATTGTTAAAACTAATTATTTAATCCTATGTTTATGTAGTTATATATTTGTGGTTTGTCAAATAGACTTCCTGTATGAATGTTTATGTCAGTATTGTCTCTGGTCAGTTATAGTCAGATGTTTTTACAATAGTACTCTAGCGTTATCTGTGAACTTGCGTTAGCTTAGAAGAGAAACAAAACAACTGGTAACTCCACAGTTTGGTCAAGTCCAAGACTTTGACAGGGCAAGGAAGACTGGACCCAATACTGGGACTGCTTCCAATGCTACCGTGAAGCTAATGGCGTAACAGATGCTGCAACAGAAAGAGCCAAACTACTATCTAGTGTGGGATGCTGAACTTATAAGCTACTGAGCAGCTTAACAGCTCCTGCAAAGCCAATAGAGACAAATCTTAATGATCTTAATGCATTGCTGAAAGCTCATTTCAACCCCACTCCTCCAATCATCCAATGGTTTAAGTTTTGCAATCGTTGTAGAGTCTATTGCAACTTTCTTAGCAGAACTGAGAGCCATTGCAGACAACAGTAAATTTGGTGATACTCTTAACTATATGTTGAGGGACAGAATAATTTGCGGAGTCAATGATAAGGCTATGCAGAAGAGATTGCTGTCTGAAGCAGATCTATCACTGGACAACATGGTGAAGGTAGCACAAGCCGTGGAGCGAGCTGCAAAGAATGCCATGACAATGTCGAGTGGATCATCTATTGGAGCATCTAGAACAAAGGACGTCCATAAAACAGATTGTGAGCACAAAAGGAGCCACCGGCGAGATGGAGTTACTACAGATGTGGACAAAAATCACTTAGCAAGTTTGTGTTGCTTCAATAAGGCCAAATTCCATGGCTTTTACAAGATTGGTCATATAAAAAAAGCTTGTCGCAATACAAAGGGGACGCCACCAGTTAAGCATAAGCCAGTCATCAAGCACATAGTTGACAATGCCAATGAAGAGGAGCCAGCTCAGGAGTATGACATTTTTCAAGTCCAAAAGAGAACTCAATTAGTAAACCCATTGATGGTAATCATAGAAGTAGAAGGTTCAGAGATAATGGTGGAAGTCGATACTGGGGCATCGGTGTCCTCAGTATTTGAGCGAACCTATGACAAGTACTGGCCTAATAACACCTTATGGAAATCAGCTGTAACCTTGAGAACATACTCAAAAGAAACGCTGAGAACTCTAGGTTTTATGATGGTATCTGTAAGGTACAAAAAACAGAGATGCAGATTACCACTAGTGGTAGTAGCTGGAGACAGGCCAAGTTTTTTGGGACGGAATTGGTTGGAACAAATCAAGCTAGATTGGCACAGCTAAAATAATATTACTTCTCAAAATTCACTTTTAGATCAAGTACTAGAAGAGCAACAGTCACTGCTTAAAGAAAGGCTCGGGACACTTACAGGATATGAAGCTTTTCTTCAGGTAGATGAGTCTGCAAAAGCTAAGTACTGCAAGGCTCGATCTGTACCATATGCTATCTGACCATTGGTAGTGGTGGAGCTACGTTTCAATAAGGAAGGTATTATAGAACCAGTGGCTGTTGCCGACTGAGCTTCTCCTATAAGTCCCTGTTTTGAAGACTGATAAGAAATCAGTTAGGATCTGTGGGGACTTTTAACTGACAATTAATGAGGCATCTTTCCTCTATTGATACCCCATTCCGAAAGTAGAAGACATGCTAGCTGCATTGGCTGAAGGTCTTTCCTTCACAAAATTGGATCTCAGTTAGGCGTATTTGCAAATCAAACTAAAAGAGGAAGCATGAAAGTATTTCGTTATCAATACGCATAAGGGATTGTACCAGTATACTCGCCTTCCTTACGGAGTAGCATCTGCTTCAGGAATTTTCCAGGGAGTGATAGAAAATGTTCTTTGAGATCTAAATCACACTGTTGTGAACTTAGATGACATATTGGTCACTGGAAGGAGTGAGGAAGATCATATCCAGAATTTGAAGCTAGTACTTACACGGTTACAAGATGCAGGTTCTTGACTTTGCAAGAATAAGTGTTCATTTATGGAACCATTTGTAACATATCTGGGTTACCAAATTGATAAAGCTGGGATTGACACTGCACCAGAGAAGGTCAATGCCATTCAAGATGCACCTCCTCCTGAGAATGTCCATAAATTAAAAGCCTTTTTGGGCCAGCTAAATTACTATAGCAAGTTTCTTCCAAATCTATCGCAGAAGTTACGTTCACTATTTCAATTGATTAAAGCAGATCAACCGTGGAAATGGACGAAAGAGGAGGCTGACACATTCCAAGTATCAAAGGATTTGTTAGCGTCATCCAATGTATTAGTTCACTATGATTTATCCAAGGAGTTAATACTCGCTTGTTATGCTTCCCAGTATGGGTTCGGTGTTGTCTTAGCACACAAGATGGCTAATGGCACTGAATACCCCATTGGGTATGTCTCTCACACACTCTCTAAAGCAGAAGAGAACTATTCAGAAATAGAAAAGGAAGGTTTGGCCTGTGAGTTTGGTGTGAAAAGATTCCATTCCTATCTATATGGTCATCATTTTACGTTAATCACTGATCATAACCAACTGCTCTGTTTGGAGAAGGTAAAGTGATTCCACCTCCAGCCTCTGCTAGGATTCAAAGGTGGGCACTTATTTTATCTATGTATAAAATATACCATACCATTTAAATATACAGCACAGCACTAATGGTGATGCTTTGAGCAGATTACCTCTTTCATTTTTAGTTACCCATACAGTTCCCCCAGAAAATATAATGTTATTACATGTAATAGATCAACCACTAGTCACAGCTCCACAAGTTAAAAGATGGACATGACTAGATCCTGTCCTCTTAAAAGTTGTTCAGTTTACACAAGAGCGTTGGCCAGCAAAAACCACAAAGTCCAATACAAATCAACTCAAGCCACTCAAGGTGAGAGCCTCAGGGCTAACCACACATGATGGGTGTCTCTTGTGGGGTAACAAAGTAATCATACCACCCCAAGGGAGGGAACAGTTCTTGGAAGAGCTTCACCAGTCTCACTCTGATATATCGAGGATGAAAGGGCTTGCTAGAGCATACTTATGGTGGCCAGGGATTGATTTAGATATTGCTGGCAAAGCTGAAAACTGCTCAGCATGCCAAACTAACAGTAACAACCCAACCCTGGCACCCCTTCAGCCCTGGCTACACCATGGTCAAGAGTTCACATTCACTATGCTAGTCCAATTAATGGGCACATGCTCCTAGTACTAGTGGATACTCATACTAAGTGAGTGGAAGTGCATGTTAAGACATATTTACCTCAAGTGCTACAGTTAATAATCTAAAACTTACGTTTGCTCAAGTGGCAATACCACAGACCATTGTCACTGATAATGGGACTTGCTTGACAAGTGAGGAGTTCAAGTATTTCCTATCAAGGAATGGTATTAAACACCTCACATCATCACCATATCATCCACCTTCGATTGGACTAGTGCAAAATGCAGTTCAGTCTGGGAAGGAAGCTGTAAAGATGCAAGGAGTAGGGACTCTGAGAGAGAAAGTATCACGGTTCTCTTGTCATACAGAATCACACCCCAGACAACTACTGGTTGTTCGCCAGCAGAGTTACTTTATGGATGACCGATTCCTACTTGACTTTGGTCAACCCTAGTCTAGAAGAAAGAGTTCAAAGGAATGAAGAGCAACAGAAAAGTATCACTACAAAAATGCGAAGTGTAGAAGTTTCAAAGAGAATAATTCTGTATATGCTAAGAATTAGAGACAGGGGAACTCTGGGTTTCTGGATTCATTGTTAAGAAGATTAGTCCTGTGATGTACATTGTTAAGTTGGAAAATAGGGAAACATAAAAAAGGCACATTGAACAGCTAAAGAAGTGTTACAATACTGAGGGACAGCATACTCTTTCTCCTGATTCTACAAAAGAAGATTTTGGTCTTACTATTATAGGTACATGTCCTCCATCTATAGATGATACTCCCATGGTCCCAACTCCCAGAACCACTACCACAAATACGACTACAGAAATTCGGAGGTCCACTCCAGATAAGCGACCACCAGACATATATGTCCCTGGAGTTGTACATTAAGGACAAAGATGGAGTAATTGTTGAAGCAAATCGTTTAATCTTATGATTATGTAATCACGTAATTGTAGTTCGACTTCCTGTATGAATGTTTATATAAGTATTGTCTCTGGCCAGTTTTAGTCAGATTTTTTAATAGTACTTTAATGTTAATTTTGAACCTGTGTTTGCTTAGAATAGAAACACAACAAAGGTGTTTGCCTAAATAATAGTGACTAGGGCATTTATTTGTAGCAGATACAGCTACTAGCTCAGCCCCTCCAATCATGAGCAAATATTTCAGAATCATCAAGTATCACAGGTATAATGCTATGAATAATAAAATTATGCTAAGCTTCACCTTCAGTCAATCAGTATTATAATTTTCATTATTAATTTCAATGTTGTAATAGTTTTAATTGAAAACACTGATCAATCAAAGTCCAAAATGATAGAGAGGAAAAAATGAATGTGTGTCTGTGTGTGAACCAGAACTGCGTGAAACAAAATCAACACATGCAAATGATTAAATAACTGGCTACAACTAATGAATCACATTATAATACATTAAATACAATAGGACAAAAGAGAAATTTATTAAGTATATCTGATGATACTCAAGTTTTGACAGCAAGTAGCTGCAAGGACTTGGGATGAAATTCCAGGCTTCGTCGCTGGAACATTTATTTATTTGTCTACCTTGTGACCATATAGATTACTGGCAGCTGATATACAAGTAAATAATTTTGATACAATAAATTTTTAATACATAATGTTGATCAGAATCACCAAGTCAATCTTTTATAGTGGTTGTGCAGTGGCTCTATGAAGTATTGCAAGATGTACCAGATCAGGAATGGAAGGAAATCATTTTGGCATTGTAAACTAGATGGCTTCTTGGTATGAAAGAGGCCATTACCATTGCCATCTCCATTCTATAAAATGTGGACATCAGTACAGAAAGAAGTATTTATGCGTGTTAAACTAACTGGTACGTGTTATTTTTGTTCAATTTGTACGTAATTGACTCATTTCACTACAGAACTCCACCCACAGAATGACGTTACAATTACTATGGGAGCTTATTTTCTGCCTAATTCATTACATTCAAATGTCAGAAAATACACCTCCCATATCATCTCACTCATACATACAACACCTTAGGCACACCTCCCTGGCGCCCTCCAAAATATTGAGGTTTGACAGCCCAAATGCAGGCCTTCAACATCTTTGCAAAACATTAAAGAACAATAATAGGCTACAAAGAAAGGGTAAACACAACCACACACCCATACTCATACCTATCACAACTGTAACTTCCTAGAAACCTCCAGCATTAATGGGAGACAATCCTTAACATACCCATCCTTAGCAGATTCAGACTTCCAGCGGCCATGCCTCTTAAAAAGTCTATCGGGTACTCCTTGGTTGGCTGCTAATGTAGCCCCTCCCGCTCGAAAACTGTGAGTCCCAAAAACTATGGAGTTGTAACCTAATGATCGTAGCTTTTCCATTAATGTCTCCATCACTCTAGTGTAGCTAAGCAACCTGGCAGTCCTAAGCCTCTCTCCATCTTTCATCTTGACGACTGCCCGGAAGTGATGTTCCGTATTCAGCCCATCCACTCCAGCCAATCTGTAGTACTGCTCCAATATGGCTACTGGACATGTGCCTGAATCGGATCTTGCCACTA
>NW_003546278.1:212014-217555 GCF_000090795.2 Amphimedon queenslandica | reverse complement strand
CATACATGGCTTATCTGAGTTCTCCTTCACTGAGCGATTCTTCTGGTACCTTTAAAGTAGACTGCAATGTAGCGGGAGCAATTCTAGACAATAGGCCCAAATTCAAATTTCTGCAAAATTCTTCAGACTTTTTCTTCTTTCATCTTTTTCTATCGGCCCTCTAATCTTTTAAGCTAGTACACTGCCTTGGCTGGCTTTTACACCATTCCTTCACTCTTTGAACAAGGGCTACAAAGGTAGTTTCAGAATCTTGATTTATTTCTTGGTCAAATAAGACGTAATAATGGGCGTGATATAACACACCCTTATTTCAGTCCCCATTTTAAAAATTTTGCGCATGCGCAGAGTTGCCATTGTGATTAGTCTGACTAGTGACTGCCATTCTACTCTTCTATAGCACAGTACCACTGAATATTGCTCTATTCATTCTCTTCTGCTTACTAGTAGAGTGCCCAGAGTAAGAGATCACCAGTTCTTTCAAGAGCTACACTAATAGATAAGTATGATAAAATAAAAAGTGTTAATTCTTCCTGAAATTAGAGTCACTTCAAATTCAGCTGCTCTGTTATTTGAAGAAATTTTGTCAGCTGCACTTCATATATATTATCTAGATAGTACTGTCAGTGCCTTATTAGATAAAAATAATGTGTTGTGTTTACAATGCTATCTATCTGTAGTACTGATTTTAGTACCTACATGTTTCTTCCATACTTAATGTTATTGTACTTGTTTGTAGTTTTAGTCCTAAGTATAATTGTTTCAGTGTTAGTTGTAAGAAAGGGAAGTAGAAAAAGGAAAAGTAAATGCCAGAGCATACTACATAAGACAATGTAACAGGGTCAAAGCAGAGCAAGAATTGCATATAAAATTAGTAGAAAATATAAGCTTGCTTATTCAAAGCAGTTTCATGCATTGAACCCAGGTTATTAATTGCAAAAATGTAAAAATTTGTGTAACAAAAACAAAAATATCAAAATTACAAAACCTTTACAATATTCAAAAAAATGTATTCCCAGAACCCTTTAAATAAAAAAAATGATTTTTAAAAAACATTATCAACAAAATCCAGGCCCACAAAAACAAAACTCCTTGAAACAATATTACGAGAAGAGATGCAATACTAACTGCAAGAAAGGAAAAATTATTGAGGTTTAAACTTTCTGCTAACAAGTTAAAGGTGGCACTAAATAAAGAAATTAAGACGCATCTAAATAAATATTATTACGAACATAATTATAGTCACATATTATATAGGTTACGTTCTAATTATTCATTACCTGCACCAAATAGCGAAGCAAAGGAATATTATTTTACGAAAATTATTGAAGCATTATATTACTGCCCTGAAATAGTTGATTTATTGCCATCAAGTATTAAAGGTGTAGATTTTGAGAACATATCATATGACAGTAAATGTAATGCTGCACCAAGTATATTGTTAGAATCAGTTTTGAAAAACAGATTCCACAAAGTAGGCATATTGATACATGCAGCAAATAGCATAAGGAAATTGAAGTTGAATAAATTTAATGATTTTGGTGAACAATGCCACGCAAAGAATAGTGAGCCTTATTTTTATGAATCAGCATATTTGTATCCTAATGATGATTCTGATAACCAATTACATAGCCCAATCGCAATCCCTGTTGATGCGAATGGCATCCGTTATGTAGCAGGGTTTGTTCATGTATCATGTATTGATAGAGTAGAAGAATGTAATGATGATAGTGACTCTGAAGATGACAATTTTGATAATAATAGAATGTATACTAGTAAAAGAAAGCCTGTCATCAAATGGCACTGTACAGACAAGTGCAAGCCTTTATTAGAAAGTGACATTAGTTCTATTATTAAAGTTAGACGTTATTTTGATGAACCCATTAAAAAATTGAGGAAGCATTTAGATGCATGTGACAATTGTCCTATAATCATTATATGACTAGATTCCTGCATGTTGAAGAAATAGATCAAGTGCATGAACATGATTTCTCTGATAATCCTAATGTAACGGTAATTGTTAAAAAAGATGAAAACAATGTTGAAAAATATTTTAAATATTCTGAAATTGTTTCTGAAAGAATAGGCCATCCTATTGTGTGTAGTAGTAATGATACTGAATGTCAGAGTATGCTGCGTATTTTACGCAATGCATCTGTTCATCATCCTTTATTGAGATGCCTTTTGAAACACTTTTATGTTGCTAGAAATGCCCATTTAACAATAGATATTATTGACTCTTCCTTTGCTGAAGGCAATATAGCACAATTGACAAATTTAAAAATTAGTGAAGCCGAGGAGACTGAATTTGATAATGTGTATTACGCTATCAATGATGGTGAAGAAGAAGAGACCCATTTAGAATACCAAACATAGATACTGTACTATATTTTCAGTATTCAGATGCTATTGACAAGTTTAACAAAGCTTTGTCTTATCAGGCTGTCAATGCTTGTTGCAGCTGTGAGAGGCTTTAAAAAAAATTGTCTGTCACTGAAGCTAAAAATTTAGATAGCGATGTTTGGAATATCCTATTAGATTACATTAGAGAGAATGATCCTGCGGCATTAAATAAAGTTATGTATATTTGTAATCATTGTAAACCTATTATTAGGAAAAGCAAAGTTCCAGCACGTTGTGTGCTCAATGGGTTAAAGTGTGAGCAACTACCCAAAGAATTGGAAAATTTGGATCCTTTAAGTTGCCAGTTAATACAGAGGGCCAAATGTTTTCAGACAATTGTTAGACTAGGCACACACACATTAAAAGTGCCTGCCTATCATTTTTTGAAAGTTCTTAAAGGTGCAATGTTTTATTTACGCCTTCCATTAGAAAAAAACATGGAAACTTTAAATGAGGTTGGTATAGATTCTAATTACTGGCCTAATCCAGAAATTTATATTATTATTAATGGACAGCCTACTGAATCGAATAATGTCTGGCGTAGCCTAGTTGATGCCAATAAAATAAAAGCAGCATTAAGAAAATTAAAAGAAATAAATTGGCTTTATAGAAGTGTAGACGATGATTCAATTGACGAATCGTCTAAAAATGTTATAAAAGTAGTGAGCATTACTACTTGTAAAATGCTTGAAAAAGCAAATGATCAAGATTGAGAAGGCCTTCTGGCACATACCATTAAAAATCTTGATAGCAAAATTACAACGAGTTCTAATATCAGTCAATATAAATTAATGAATTTAAAAGAAGCGCCTATAGACAATAGGCAAGAGCATCATGATTTTTTATGCTTTCCTATTTTATTTCCAACTGGACAATATGGAGAGCATCATCCCAGACAAAACTATCCAGTACAGACGTTATCATTTAGTGAATACATAAAATCTAGACTTTTAAAGAAAGATTTTTGATTTTGTTGAAATCATTCATATTATTTGCACTGTTATGGTTTAAAAATTAACAAGGCCTTAAAAACTGGCATATATAATTTATTAAAAACATCAAGGGGCAACGTTGGTCAAACTGTTGCTGAAATATTAGAAAACATAAATGTGTTAGATGAAGAATTAGAGGGCAATTTAAGTACCATGTTGGCTCCAATATTGGTTCCGTGTGAAAGGTGAAGTTAAAGCAATGATTGCTGAGTATTGCTCACCAACACTTGTCCTAACATTAAGTTGTGCTGAATACGATTCAGCTGATATAGCGCAATATTTAAGAAAAGTTAATAATGCAACACAATCATTATAGTATGTCCTGATTATGTACTTAGGACCATTTTTCAGTATCGTGACAATTTTCATACAAATTTAAGGATTTCTTTAATGTAGTCATTCTCCAGAGAGGTGTTCTAGGCAAAGTAGAGCAATATTATGTTAAAAAAGAATATCAAATGCATGGAGCGCCTCACTATCACATCCTCCTATGAATTGAAAATCCTCCTATTGTCGGTATTGATTGTCCAGAAGTCTGTTCTTTCATACAAGATAGAATTACCTGTCATATACCAGATAGTAATATGTTGCCTGATTTAAATTATTTGGTAACAAAATACCGAATGCACAAGTGCACCAGTACTGCAAGCGAAATATTAATGTCGGCAAGACCTATGTATCTAGATGCCGATTTGATTTTCCTAGACCAATAAGAGATAGTACATCAAGGATGTTGAAAATAGCTTGAAATCATGTAATAAAATATATTATCTCAAACAAAATGAAAAAAGTTCGAGTCAACGACTACAATCCTTTCTTGTTGAAATTGTGGTGTGCAAATATAGATTTGCTATACATAGCAGGGAAAAGTCTTTCCTTAACAGAGTATGTCACTGGATATGTCACTAAAGCAGAAAAGAGTCATGCACAGGACTTATGGGATGAAGTCAGCAGCTGTGACAACATATACAGCAGGCTTTGGAAAATTGGACAAAAATTATTTCGAGCTAAAGAAGTAAGACTATATGAAGCAAGCGATCTCCTTGGTGAAAGTTTATACATGAGATCAGTAACCGTACAGTACGTTAATGTGTACTTGCCTCATCATAGGAGCAGAAAAATTAAAAACTATTCATATTTCTCAAAAATAAATCTATCATCTAAAGCCACATTTAATCCTAGAATAATTGAAGACTTTTATCTAACAAGACCAAATAACATGGAAGATGTATCTCTTTACGAAATTGTTGCTAATTACAAATTTGATAAAATAGGAGAAAGAGAATACAAACTTTGATAAAAACTAGTTCTTCCAAACCATAGGAAATTTAATCCTATGCAAGAAGCGGAAAGAGAAGATTTTTATTACTCGCTAATATTTTTATTTGTGCCTTTTAGAAAAAAGAGTGCACTCGTAACAGAAGTAGACACAATGAAAGGAGCTTTTAGGCATCACAGAGAAGCATCTATATGTGGCATTGAAAATCGTTTTCACAAAGTACACAAATTATGAGAAGCTGATTGTAATTGGAAGAAACTTGTCGAGGCAAGAAATAAAGCCAGTTTTACTGAAGAACTTCCTGATAACAAGGAAGATGATGAGCCTCAATTTCTGGGTGAAATAATGGAAGCAGTAGCTGATATTGCTGACATGCACATCAATGTACCTAATTTAACATTAGAGTAAAAAGAGGCAATGCTTAATATAGATCATAAAAAAATTTTTGATAAAATTAAGAGTCATCTCATAAGTCAAAAAGAACATGAAGACTTAATAGAGAATGAGTCTTCAAGACTACATAATATGAAACTGCTAAGGATGTTTAGTGGTGTAGGTGGAACTGGTATATCCTTTTTAATGGAGACAATAAAAAACATAGTGGATGACATACGGCGTCCAAAAAGTGGTGAAATTATGTATGCTATAGTAGCACCAACAGGTATAGCCGCATTTAATGTAGGTGGACTAACAATACATAAATTATTTCAGTTACCAATAAAAAATGAGGGAAAGACAGCTGAATATTGGGCTTTGAATAAAGAAGCTCAGCANATGATAAAAATGACACTTAAAAATTAAAAATTATAATAGTAGATGAGGTATCTATGGTATCCAATCTAAATCTTGCATACTTACACATGTGCTTAG
>NW_003546278.1:190251-206545 GCF_000090795.2 Amphimedon queenslandica | reverse complement strand
ATATGGAAAGAAACAGTTGAATATGATGAACTAACAATCAATGAGCGACAAAAAGGAGACGAAACTTTCTTTAAGATGCTTGATTCTGTTAGGCATGGCTGTCTGACTGATAAAACTAATGATACGCTTAAGAGTCACATATTTAAGGTTTCAATACAAGAAAAATATAAATTGGAAAGTGAAGGAACAAATCCTCCGATTTGTCTATTTTCTAAGGTAGAGGCCTGCCAAAAAATCAATGAATTAATGTTAGAAAGTCTAGAAACTCAGAAAATAGAATTCGCATGTGTTGATGTTGATGAAAGTGGCAGCACAGCAAAATTTGACAAAAAAACAAGAAAAAAAAATAGAGAAACTAAAAGATCAACCAAGCAAAACAGCTGGTTTAGAAACTGTATTGTCTTTAGCAGTAGGCTGCAGAGTAATGCTAAGATGTAATATTGATGTGACTGTAGGATTAGTTAATGGTGCCATTGCTACAGCAATGGATATTCATGCTACACATATATCAATCAAATTTGATCATATTGATGTACCTTGTGACGTAGAAAGGGTTACATCTAGATTTATGCTATCTAAGAATTTGCATATACATAGGAAACAGTTTCCCATAATACTTTCTTATGCTATTACTATACATAAATGTCAGGGCCTCTCACAAGATACAGCCGTTACTGATTCATCGACTAATGTTTTGGGAATAGTATGACATATGTTGCATTGTCTCGTGTACGTACATTAAATGGATTACATTTATTATCATTTCATCCTTTGTCTGTTAAAGTTAGTAGTCCGTGCATTAACGAAATTAACCGCCTCAGAAGTAAATTTCAGAATGACTTACCTCAAATCAAGAAAAGTAAAGGAAAGAAGAGAAAGATTCAAGTGACTGGTATAATTAATGATGGTGAATCTTGTAGTAAGAATGCCAAGGTGTCTGTAAGTCATGTACAAAGTACTAGTAACAGTACCGTTAGTAGCAATAAATGTAAGAGTACTGATTTACAAAAGTCTAATCGCTCCAAAAAGAGAGAAATCTGTCACGATAATGCTTTAAATAATCCTTGCCCCCAAAAAAGAAAAGTTGATGTAGACAGTAGTACTGACAATACTGCTTTGGTAGTGCCTCGCTCAAAAAAAGATGATAAATTGTTTTAATTAATTTGAAAGACCTAAAAACCAAATTTAATGTCCTAGATGATGATAGATGTAGTAGTGTCATTGTATCTATAAAACTCTCAAACATTAAATGTAAACCAAAAGATGATAAAACCAAGTGTGTTGTAATAAATGACCATTGTAGTTGAAGTCTGATTGTATCTATAAAACTCTTAAGCATTAAATTAAAGACAAGTAATCCAAAAAAAGATGATGTCATCTTTACTAATGAAGAACCTCCCAACCCAGATATTGTGAGAAGGAGACAATGGGTTTATGTTTATTACCCTGGTCATGACGAATTTTAAAGAAGATGGTGTGAGATTTTAAATCTCAATTTGGTGACAGCTGCTAGAATCTTACCTGGTAGTCCAACAACACCATTGTCAGATGAAAGAGTTCCTAATAGTACTCTTGATGTCCCTGGTGATTGGAACTGTTTATTTATGCCCTTTTATATCTCAATACTGGATCAATTTCTCAGCATTACAATTTACGTAAAGCAATTGTTAGTAATATGCCAAAATTTAAAGAATTGTTTAATAGTACATTAAGTGCAACCAGATATTCAAGCTTATAGGATTATAATTAAGTCCAAAATGTATAAAAATTGTGTGTGGGCCACTGACACAGATTATGACACTAACTGCAATATTAGGTACAACCATATATTTATATTCACTAACTCCTACTTTTGTTGGCTGGGCTAGATATGTAACCCAAACTTTTTGTGGCATTCCTTGTGATACTAATACACCTGCTTTGTATTTGAAGCATGTTGGTACTAATCATTTCCCAGCAGTTAAGTCTATTAATATTTCTTAAGCATTGATTGTTCATGAAAAGTGGGTATGGTGTATGGGAGGTCCATCATATGAAAAACATTGGTTGTTTAATGTGACTGATATTTCACTGCATGTGCAATGTGAATGATGTGTGAGTGTGAAAACCATTGGTGCATATTCACTGAGTATTGCTCAGTATCGAGGAATCAAATTGCATTGAGGATGTGAGATTAATGAATGTATAACAGTGAATTTTGATTACTTATTGCTATAATGGACGGGGAGAGGGTGTGAAATAGATTTGGTGTTCATTAGAGTTTTGCGTTGATTCAAGTTTGTGTGACAATCATTTATGTAGGACAGAGGGTTAGGAAGGGAGGAAGCTGTCATTATCAAGTCTGGATCTTGTTTGTGGCTTGTACTACATGTTTATTACAAATAACAGGTGCTTATGGATCTGGGCTCTGCTGAAGAAATTTGAAGTCCTGACAAGAAAAATTTTTTAAGTAACATTAACAGTAGTATTATTCAAGCAGTGATTCTGTACATATAATAATGATCATCATGCATGTTAATGCTGCCATCAATGCTGTGCGCATTATTACGTTAATGCTTGCCGGCTGATGTTGCACATTTGAATGATGCTGCCATCAATGCTGTGCGCATATTTAATGCTTGCCAGCTGATGTTGCGCATCTTTCATTGATGATTGTTGTAACATGTGCATGTTCTCATTAACAAAAAAATATTGTTGCGCATTGGAAATTCTTCATGTACACAATGTTATATTATATATTAAGCAGGTCATGGAAGTACTTTAACTGAAGATAGCATTAGTAAGCAATATGAATACATGCATGCACATACATGTATGATCCAATCAGAAATATTGTAGATGCTACCATTATCATTATTAGTTATTATGTCACTTTCATACATTGTACAGGCAAAAGACTACTGTGTGGTGTTAATGAGTGAGGTTGATGTGATTAATAATAAAGTTTGTTCACAATTACTGTTTGTGCTATTGTTATTATTAGCCTGTGAGTTTACATTTCTTACCTTTGATATGTTTCTATTACTATGCTCTACAGGTAATTACAGCTGGAAATGATTTGCTGATTCAGCAATACTTTTGCTTGATATTGGAATGTGCAATATAATGAAAGGCAATTGTATATTTAGATTGTTGTAACTAAATTAATTTATGCATTAAATGTTATGTAATGTTTTGTTGCACCTCCTTGATTAGTAGTTGTATCATGCTGTAGGAGGTGCCAGTTTACATCTGTATAGGTTTCATATTACTGTAGTCTTAGCAATGGAATATGTAGTAAAATGGGGAGAGTATTGTGAGATGTCTTATGTATTTTGTTATACACATAGGATATGATTCTAGGTGACATACTGTATATTCGTTTGATGATTATATCATTAATTATGGCCACAGTAAGTACTTTCTTTACTCAGTATAAATGAATGCTAGTCAATGCATCTTTATTTGTGTGCATTGATGTTCTCATTAACAATACAATAATAATTGTTTGCACATTGGAATGTATTCATGTGGTCTATTAATGTGTATTTGCACAATGCAGGTCTCGTAAAAGAAACTTAATTCAGGATGGCATGAGTCAGCAAATTCAACATTGTATGTCTAAATTACATGTGCAGTGTATGTACATATACTTGTATGATTCAATCATAGCTTAATATGCATTGTGGAGCTATACATGTCATATATGTATATTAATTGTTGATAAATGCATGTATGCTACTGTTAATTTGTTAGTACATGAATAATTTCACATTCATAATTTACACAGGTACATATTTTACACAAGGACTGCAATGTGGTGTTAAAGAATAAGGTCAGACTTGGAAAGAGATTTAAAAGGTGAAGGGTTATTCTTCTTTGTGAGCAGATATATCTTATTAGTGGTTTGTAATGTATGTTTGCTACAAACATAAGTCATATCATGCATATACATGTACATATTTAGTAGAGCATATATAGCCTGTGTGTTTACATTGCTTGCTGTTGATGATGTTTCTTTCTTACTTTGCTTTAAGGTATTTACAGCTGCAAATGATTTAATGATTCAGCAATAAGGTGTAACAATACTTTCATAGCATGGTGAATGTCTAAGGCTATTGTCTGATTTCGTTTGAAGTAAATAAATTAATTTCTAATAAATAATCATCATTGTAACATTTTCTTGTTGTAGCTCTTTGATCAGTGGTGCTTTCACACTCAAGGTGGCACCAGTTTCCAGCTACACAGGTTTCATATTGTCATAGTCTTAGCACTTGAATACATAGTAAAATAGAATTTTTTGAGATTCCATAGTTTTTTATTATTGTGTTATAGGATATGATCCATGACTCTTATTCGTTTTTAAGATTAATAATGATTATCTGATTAACTATGGCCACGGTATGTATTTCCTTTACTCGTTAATATAATTAAGTAATGTGTATCACATGTATTTGTATTGTAGGAAGATTGAAGCTCACGTATTGAATTTTTTTGCGTTGTTGAACAAACACCAATTTTAAGCATTGCTTTTATAATTTCTGTTTTGACTTTACGCTTAAAGATATTTGACTTTTATTATAAGTTTTTAATTTGAGAAAAGTTAACTTTATAGATCTACATGTAAATAATAAATTAATAAAAGTTATAGCTCTTTATTGAGTTGCTGTTCCTCCTGCCCCTGCCCCTGTCTCTGCCTCTTGGCCTGCCTCTCAGAAGATTGTTGTACTAAAGTAAAATGGAATAGAAAGGTGATAAATTGGTATCTATATAAACTGCAGATAATAACTAAAATAATCTTACAATTTGTCTATTGACCTGGCGTAGCTGCCATATGAGCTGCCTCTGCCTTTGCAGAGCAGCCACATCAAGAGGAGCTCCAGCTGTATGGAGTGCTGGAGCAGCAGGGGGATGTGGCGGAGGACCTCCACCCAGCAGTGGAGGACCACCAGCCACTGGTGGCGGACCTCCAGCCAGCGGTGGAGGACCTCCATCAACTGGTGGAGGACCACCAGCAACTGGTGGAAGACCACCAGCCACTGGTGGCGGACCTCCAGCCAGCGGTGGAGGACCTCCAGCTACTGGAGGTGGCTGAGGAATTGGTGGTGGTGGTAGAGCCTCTGGTGGTGGTGGTGGTGGCGGGCCTCTGGGAAGTGGTGGTGGAGGAGGAACTCCATGATGCTCATCATAATCCATAAACTATAAGATAACATAGTGATAGCAAATGTAAGTCTGTAACTGAACTGACTTGCTTTCTCAAAAAAAGCTGCAAAGCAAAACAGCGGAGTTTTGTTTGAGAGCTGTGAGCGGAAACTGAAAAATGAAAAATGGCAACTGAACTGAAGTTGAATCTAAACTTAAATAGTTTCAGAACAGGAAAGAGATCTTAGTAATGACAATAATGATTAATTATTATGAGCTAGGCTATGAATATAATTAATGATTCAAAAGTTCAAAAAATTAATGATTGTATGAAAACTGTTTTTAAAATGTGGTATGTCTTCTTATGGTTCTTATTTCAAAATTCTTTTCTTCCAGTAATGAACTGATATCTAAGGCAAAAATTATAATTATAATTAAAACGGATTATTAATTAATAAAATTTAATAAAAAGTAAGGAAACAAGTAAATAAAAAAATTTTTATTAAATAAGAAAACGTAGGTTGTCAAAAAGTAAAAGAAACAAGTGGGTTGAATTCAACCATAATAATAATTAATTGTTCAATTAATAATAATAAACTTTAATTAATAAAAAAATAATTTATTCATAAAAATAATACAAAAATTTCAAACCCTACTTAGCAGAAATTTATAAAGGAGTATTGTTTCTTTAAAATGACAAATTTCAATGAAAGAATGATAACCAAACTGCTTAGTTCAGCCTACACAAACGTGGCAAGTCTAATTACAATTCCTAAAAAGTATATATATACAAAAATATTTTTAATTTTTGATATTGTTCTGAATCACAAAATTCAAAGAATGCAATAGCCAAATAATTATCCATAATGTAACGACCCTGATAAGTGTGAAAGATATTATAAAGTGAATAACGGAAAATAGAGCTCTTATAGCGCCAGATTCACAGAGAGGATACAACCATTTACAGAGAAGATACTGCCATTTTCTCATTAAATATTCATCCCATAAAATCAATCAATTAATTATTATACATGAATAATAAGTGTTTCCACAATAATTTAGATTTTTTAATTGCAATGACAGTAATTTATTCAATCAATACTAGCTGAAAATTCTTATTTATGTTTATCATGATAATTAATTTACATCATAGTAATTATTAAAATTCTATTTATTTTGTAGTCTGTCTGTTATCATTTTCTGCAAAGTAGGGTTTGAAATATTTGTATTATTTTTATAAATAAATTATTTTTTTATTAATTAAAGTTTGTTATTATTAATTGAACAATTAATTATTATTATGGTTGAACTCAACCCCCTTGTTTCTTTTATTTTTTGACAACCCTACTTTTTCTTATTTAATAGAAATTTTTTTTATTTACTTGTACAATTTGATTTATAATAGATTCCTATTATTGACATTAATCAATAAATTACTGTATATGAAGTATGCAATGGTAAAGCAGTGAAACAGTGCAAAGGTGCAACAGTGAAACAGTGCACAGTGCAACAATATTTCAATAGAAACAGTTCAACAGTAAAACTGTGCAGCGGTGAAACGGCGCAACAGTGTCACAGTGTACAATTGAATGGTGCAGCAGTGAAACAGCGCAACAGTGGAACAATTGCAGCTGTGAAAGTGTGCAACAGCTAGTGCAGCGGTGAAACAGTGCAGCAGTGAAATGGTGCAATGCTGGAACAGTACAACAATGCAACATGCAGCAGTGCGTCAATGCAACATGCAGCAGTGCGTCAATGCAACAGTGCAACAGTGTATAAAATGCAACAGTGCATAAAATGCAACAGTGCAACAATGCAACAATGCATCACGCAACAGTGCAACACAACAGTGCAACAGTGCATCAATGCAACAGTGCAACACTTCATCAATGCAACAGTGCAACATTGCAACACTATATCAATGCAAAAGTGAATCAGTGCTACAGAGCAAATCAATGCAACAATGCAACAGTATACAAATGCAACAGTGCTACAATACTACAATGCAATAGTGTAACAATGTAACAGTGCTACAGTGCTACAATGCAACAGCACAACAGTGAAACAATGCAACAACACTGCAGTGCAACAATGCTTCACTAATGTTGGCTGTATATGCCTTGTTATTCATTTAATCCAACATATCCAATGTTGCATTTTTGTTGCTGTGAGATTTTAATACCTAAATTTCTACACTTATAAAAAATAGGAACTAGAACCATAACTAGAACTAATATGAAAAAACTTCAGATAACTGGAACTTAACTAGAACTAGTACATAAATGTGAAGGAACTATAAAATAAAACTCAACTATTCTGAAGGAATTGAAAAGAACTAGAACTAGAACTAGGAATTTTGAACTCGAGCACTTAGTTAGTAAGGGCAATATCTCACATAATGTATGCTTTTACTAGCAAAATAGACTGTAGCTAGGACAAAAACTACTGGAACAAAAACTAGAACTATATCAGTGGCATGCTTAGTACAGGAACTAGAACTAGAACTAATACATATTATAAGTTTAGTCCTGGAACAAGAACTAGAACTATTTCAGCTATGGGTTTACTACTTGAACTAGAACTAAAACTAATATTAGTTACGGGTTTAAAAATGGAAAGACGACTGGAACTATATCAGTTACAAGTTTAGTACTGGAACTAGAACTAGAACTAAGACTAGCTACAGGTTTAGTCCTGGAACTAAAACTAGAACTAATTTTAAAAACAAGAAGTAGAACAAGACTAGTGTCTAGCTACATGTAAATTTACATTTATCAAATTTAGTGTTTTATATGTGTGTACCTTAATAGGTCCGTAAAAACTTGGTTGAGAGTACTACTTCTACAATGTTGGCTAGCTCTACAATGTTTTGTTTTTAGTATTACTTCATAATATATTCTTACAATTCTAATTTTTAATAAAAATAATATAATAAACAATAATAAAGTTATATTTTCAATGATTAATATAGTGAAAGTAAATAGATAAATTTAGAACAAGATATTGCTGCAAAATGGAACGGTAAAAAGTAGACATACAGAGTTGTTACAAAGTAGTGAATCACCAACTTCAAAACACTGAACTCTCCACTATTACCATGTCCCCAATATGGAAAGGTTTGTTGATCCTTGGACAGAATTTAACTCACAGATCACTGAATTCCTTCATTTTGAAGTCAAAGAAAGTACATGTGACTACAAAACTTATGCTTCTGGAACGCCTTTTGCTGGGAAATGGAGTGACCTCAGTCAGTCTCAAAGAAACATGCATCTCCTGTTGCTTTTGCAGTTACAATCAATGTCATTATAATAACTGCTACCATGTTAGTGTAACCTATGGCAGCTCAAGTCTAATTGTAGCTTTAGCTCTGACTTTAGATGAAGGACAAAAGGCTGAAAAGGAGCTTTCGCAGAAAGAGCACGTACAGCTAAAATACGAGCTTACAAAAAGCCAAGTAGAACTGACGGCCATTTTTATTTCAAGGACATGCCACACCTACCCTTTGTGCCACCAAAAGCCATAAATTTTCTAACTGAAGTCATGAGACTTCCTGTTTCTCATTTCAAAACAAATGATACTAAACTAAATTCATAAGAAAATTAATAATATTCACAGATATTGTAAGTATATGTATTAGTGCAATAACTATATTCATTGCTGAACATTGTTGCATTGACTTTCTTGAAATGGCATTTCAAAGATCACTACAAAATGAACGGAATTATTAATAACAAAACTCCATCAGGTAATAAAAAAGTAGTTTTATGTCATGTGATCAATGAAATGGTAAATTTGCATATTTTTTATATGTTAAAATCCATGTCCGACAAATGCCACTGTACACAAGGCAAATGAGAATTTCAGCTTCAATTGCAACTGAATCTACAATGAAAAAATGAGAGAAACATTTGCTCAGAAATTACAAGTGAGTTCATAAAGTATGGAAAGCGATGCAGGAATTTTTAAAAAATATTTAAAGTTCAATGATCTATAACTTGTAAACAGTGCTTGGTAAAAATTTAAAAAAAGCACAAGATGTACAATTTTTATTTCCAATAAAATGGCATCAATTAAAAAAATATTAAAATTTCATCAAAAAGTACCTTAACCATTAGAAGACAGAGGTAAAAAATTTATGCCATGCCATGGAGACAGCTGTAATATATTTGTGACACAATGTGTGACAAAAATGTGATAGCTGTCTTCATGACTCATAATGTATTGTCACAAATATTTGACATCTGTCTTCTGAGGGTTAAATCTAACCTGAAGTAAGTCCATCATTGATTAGTGCCATTATTGATTTATAATTGTACTTATATTTTTAGAATGGAAATATTACTCATCATAGTAGCACCACCCATAATTACTCATATTTATGCATTTGATGTGTTACAACTACAGGAAATCTATAAGTGAAATCTTACATCTGGAGGCTCTAACTCATAGACTTCCCTATTCCAAAAGTCCAACCTTATGATAGACTTGTTACTAGTACAGAGTGACACCCTAGGAGACACCTACCCTGACTAGGAGACACCAGTATAGCGACAGCGCAATCAAATAAGCATGCTATCTCTCAGACTTAGCTAGCACGCCTCCCAGTCAGCGCATCTACCTTTATGATCTTATTACAGTGGGAGGTAGGCCACCTCAGTTGCACTTGACTATGGTAGCACCCTGCTGCTGTAGTTGAGAAGTGGATGTCGTAGACACACTTGCAGGCTGTGCAGCCAGAACAGCAGCATACATTGTGTCATGTTGTTATGGTTGAACTTTTACTTCAACTGAGCAACTGAATATTGCTGCAAAGTCCTGCTACCTGAATAATTGTGCATGGGTACCTAGTTTACTATGATTCAGGTGTCAACTCTCTTATTAAACACTTCATTAAGATAGGCACACTTACAATATACAATGATTACAATAGAATTATAGAGCCTAGTTGTTTAGCTTTAGTCAAATGTTTATTATTAATTTTATCTAATTGTGACACTATGAGGAAGCTCCTGGAATAATATGCTTATAATTGCAAAAATTGAAGCACGTGTCTTACTGTGACCAGTGACATGTTGAGCTGAAATTTGTAGAGTGCATTATAGGCTATCACTCTCTATATCACTTGACTATATAAGGTGACTTGAGCTCTATCTACCAATCATGAGCAGAGCTAACAGGATAATGTTATTATAGATTTATTGCCACAAATTATGACTTGCTCGCTTTTAATGTAGAGATTCTCAGATTCAGAAGAACCAGAGTCTATTTGTTAAAAATCTTGAAGTAGATGATTCATAAGCCCAACTGCAAATGCACTTGTCTCATATGCAAGACTGTAAAAAACAATTCATTTCATCCACTACCTCCGCCAGCTAGTGGCAGTGCCTTGTGAGTGAAACTAATTTGTGTTATGCATACATTATATATATACACATATATATATATTATGGTTTAATGGTGTCTCAGGATCATCTCAAGTGAATCATTAATTTCTGCCACTTGCACTAGTACATAACATGTGAGTGAGATAATGCAGTAGATTTATTATATACATACTCTTTCTTTAACTGTAGCCACATCATTCCTCAATATTTTGTGTTAAATATTTTCATTAATGTATTGTATTATTTGAAATGTTTTCATTGTGGATCTATCGTCAAAGTAACTATTGTCAATGCCATAACTTAGACATTTGACATAATGATAAAGCTCTTTGCATTATTAGTAATTATGAATGTCATTGTATTTGTGCACGGTCGCTTTATTTAAAAGATGATAGGATCTTGATAGTTCTATCTGGTTTGACATGCCTATCAGGAAAGGAAAAAGAAGTGGTTTTGGAATGTATTACGGTGAGAATACAACCCCTTGTTACAGGCCCTCGGAAAGCACATAAGCATAATATAATTAATTTTTTTCAGCCTATGATTTTTATCGCTTCTATCAATCTTCACTATTCAAACTCACTTTCTGATCTTCAATCTTTGGTCTCATTTTAAGTCCACTAATTCAGAGCATCTTACGGCAATGATTGTACCCAATGAAATAAATAAATACTTTCATGTGCTGTACAGTAAGTAGCTACATGTAGGACTAATTTAATGGAGTGATCATGTGTAGTGTGTGAAACAAAGAAATGAATAAGTCAAGACACAAGGTTTGGGGCGAAGTACTAGGTTACTTACACTTAAGTCCAATAAGTACAGCTTCCTGTGGTACTTGTACTTACACTTAAGTCTAGTCAAATTAAACATGTACTTATACTGATACTTTAACAATAGAGTGTGTACTTAATGTACTAATAGTACTTATAAGTACCTTTAAGTACTTTAAAGTATTTTGAAGTACGTGTACATGTAGTACATATAGCAAAAATCTACAATGAGATGCTATGGTACACAACAAATTCACTAAGCAGGAGTAAATACAAAATACATTACTGCATTTGTACCAAGACTATTATCAGTTGTGTATTGTATATGTACTGTATAAGTAACTGATCACTGGGCATGGACATGCTGGTACCACATGCTTCACTACTTCTGTCTTCTTTGGGTTTGAGTTCTATCTTCTTCAATCTCGTTATGGCTGAGAGTTCTGTTTCTGCTACTAAGCACCCCTCTGTTTCAGAACACTTTATTGTCCCTGAAACATTGCCACATGGTGACTTCAAGGCTAAATGTAGATATTGTTAGACGGTGAAATATATCATTGCTTCAGTAAAGGTCACTACTAACTTGTGGAAACATCTTGTAAGTTACTGAGCCATTAGACTAGTGTCCTTTGTTAGTTCTATTATACACATATATTATAAGTGCTTTGTCATTGAAACGTAGTCATCCATCTAAACTTAAGGAAGAAGACCCTCAAACAACATTGGACTCCTTAATCAAAACCCCTACTAAGAAGTATGACCCGAAGACCATTACGCAGATATCTGGAAATGATGCTCTTGTAGAATTTATTGCAGAAGATTCCAGTTTCTGTTGTAGATAACACAAACTTTAAGAACTTCATTGAGATTCTTGATCCAAAGTACCAACTACCTAGCCGAAAACATCTTTCGAATGTTCTACTATTCTGTAGTTAAAACTAAGGTAATAGAGATAATGTCAAAGGTGACAACTATCAACCTTGCAATTGACCTTTGGTCAAACCGTCAAATAAAGTCTAACCTTGGCATTACAGGTCACTTTATCTCCAAACAGTGGGAAATAGAATCAGTCATGTTGGGATGTAATTGGGTAATAGGAAGGCATACTAGTGACAACATATTGTCCTGGTACAAAGAAGTCATTGCTGAGTTTCTTCTAAGCACTAAAGTTAGCCATATAGTGACAGATAGCGGGTCAAAAGCTTTTTGCAAGTGAGCTCTACCATAATTCAATCTTTGTCTACATGCTGATGAGGAAGACGATACTGATGATGAAAATGAGAATGATTCTGTCTATGTTAGTCACTCTCTGGAAAGTAATGTTGTACTTGATCACTATGCATGTTTTGCTCATGTGCTACAATTAGTTACAAAAAATGGTTTAGCTAAAATAGGCCAATTGGGCACCGTTCCAAAGAAGTGCTCGAATCTAGTATCATTTGTAAGAAAGTCAACTATAGCAACTGATATATTAATAGGAGAAGCAAGATTACAAGCTTCTAATATAACAAGATGGAACTCACTATTAAAAATTATACGTGCCATTCTCAAAGTTCCTGATTCCAAGTTTGCTAAATTAGAAGATGCCCCTATTCTTACTGCACAAGATAGAAATATCTTAAACGATATGGTAGAAATACTTATGCCATTTGAAGAGGCAACAGACACTGTTCGAATTTCCTGCATTCCATCTGCACGTTATATTCCACATGTGTTCGTGTATTAGATCATCATATGAGAGAAATAATTTCAAAGTATCATTCCACCTTTGTGCAGGCACTTAAATCGTCATTTCGAAAATGAATGGCATATTATGAAGAACAGGATGCTTACAGTGTAGCAGCTATACTAGACCCACATTTCAAACCAAGATGGTGCCTAGATGAAAATGAAAGAAAAGACTTCATTGAGACCATTTCAACAGTTCTGCGTCACCATTGCACTGATACAACTAGATTCACCTTACAAGATGAAGTAGTTGATCCTCCTCCACCAATAAAAGCAGACGCTTTTTAGTTTCACGGCTGACTCTTATACACTTAAGGAAGGGTCTGCTCAGCCTATTCTACCAATAGTTCAGCTTAACAATTATCTTAAGTCACCTTCACTAATATGGAGAAAAGTCCAGCACAATTTTGGAAGATGGAAAGCAAAGAGTATCCTAATTTAGAAAAACTGACAATGGAACTTTTGGGAATACCAGCACCTTCTGCTGTAGAAACGCTATTTAGTATGGCTAGAACGGTGTTTCGCCCTGAACAATGTAACTTAAACGACTTTCGAATTGAGGAACTAATGTTTATTTGATGTAATCACTTCTAAAACAACTAAAAATTAGTGGTTGTGGATAGTTAAAAATTTAATTAGACACAATACTTTAATAGCACTAATTGTATTTGTACTGGACTTAAGTACACATTCCAATACTTATAACAGTACTTCAGTACTGTAGCAAAAATACAATGTCCTTGTACTTAATTACAACATAAAGTACTTGTATTATACTTAAGTAATTTTCTTTGCCCCAACCCTGCTAGACATACCAAGAAACTGCTTGAAATCTATTCATTGTTGCAAAAGATTAATCAATACAAGAGTTTTTCACATGTTTTCAAGGACAAGCAACTCATCTGCTACAACAGCATTCTGCTACAAAAGGCGGTGCCCTGGGTATGGTGGCTTCCATTTTTTTACATGTAAAAATGTCTGCTCAAAATGATGTTGCTTCTTCGAGGAAAAACGCAGGCAGAATTTTGGTACCAAATTGAGTTACATTTTACTCTCAAAGAAGACAAGGACCAGTTCAAGTTAGGCTTAATCGAGTTAAGGGGTCTTTAGGCACTAAAAGAAGGCGCTGGAAATGCTATCTCACTTGCTGATTTAGTGAGGAAAGAGGATCATTTAGAGGCTCTATCACATGATACTAGTTATGCTCAATACTTCAGGTAGTTATAATGTGTTTAAAATTAGTGTTAATATATAAAATAAGGTATGGGTGATGGGGACTAAGAGCAGCCATTTTGTGCATAGATAGGGGATCGGCTATTGGGACGCACATGTTTGTGACAGTGTTGTATGGTTGACCGAAGGGTGATCAAATTGCAATCAGGTATTTTTTATTATTATTATTATTTATTATAATGATTATCAAAATTATATTTTTATTATTATTACTATTATTATTATAGTGTAACTCATGTGGTTTGTGCTGAGTTTTAATTCAATGATAGTTGAGTCCTGTAATCGTAACTCAAGTTTATTATGTAGTAGATACAGAAGTAAGTATAATGTGTAATGTAAAGTAATCATACATTAATTGGCATTAATATTTTTTAGGCTTGTACTAGCATATACTTTTGCTGGTATACTACCATCACAGTACTGCCATATTTTGATTGGCATTACTTGGTACAGTTGGGAAGATGTACACAATTACAGGAAGCTTCTCACCATCCCCATATCCAGTCCACTCTGTTATTGTATATGCTTAATAATTTAGAATATAATTTTTGTATTTACTACTTCCAGTGGATTGTTAAATGTTGCAACTGCTACCAGTACTAGGATCTAATTGAGCACCAAGTGGGGGTCTTTTGCTGTAACCACTTCTACTTGATGAGGGTCGCTGATAATTGGTAGTCGGCAAGGCCTTCTGGTGCCAGTGGTGGCAGTTCCTGGGCTGGTTTTTATGTAGTAATGAGGTCTATTCCTTTGCCACTATCACTTATAACCTGCCTGACAGAATTATGGACCATGTTTGTTAGGCTGTTGACAGATTTTCAGAATATACCATATAAATATTTGATAATAATGGAAAAAATTATTACTTCAAGTCAATTTTATACGGTGACTGGCGGAAGCGATTCTATGACACTGCGTGGATAGTTTTATAGTGCACCTTCTTCTTTAAATGTACATGTAGTTAGTAACATTTTGCTGGAACAATGTATATTGAATGATATAGAAATATAACTATTGCCTTAAAATCCTTGTACACATGCCTTAGAAGTGTTATCTGGTTTATTCCTGAATTCATTGCTTGTTTATGTAACTTAGCACAAGTTTACACAAACTTTTCACAATTTAGAACTGTTCATTTTGGCATATTCTTTACTCGTTTATTGCCATTAATGGTTTTTGAAATAAATTAGTGTTGTTAAAAATTTGAAGTGTTAAATTTAGGGTTTCAATTTGACAAATTTTTGTCCATGTTTCATTGAGCATCCACAAAACAGTTCAAAATTGTGGGTTTATTCTGGTGAATGGCTACCAAAATACAAAAATTCACTAATTTTTCCAAGACTAAAAGCAACGTCTTTGTAAGGGGACTAAAGGGCACTGCTATTTGCATTTTTAATGATATATTAGGCTTAATGAGAATGATGATGTACGTGTATTAAAGGAGAATACTTATTTAGTAAAATTTTATAATGTCACATACTATAGTAATATAATTTTGGCTCAATTTTGGAGCAACTTTTTGAAAGTGATGAACTACCAAAAATTTAAATACTACCTTGCTAAACAACATGAGTACACGTACTACTACATGAATCAGAAAAAATTAATCTTCCTTTTTGTGGTAAAGGAAGATTTCTGTGTAAAAGGACGATGAACGTCCCAAAAAAAGTCTCTCATGAACAAAAGCCAAAAACTTAAATACACACAAAAATAACTATTAATAACTATATGAATACTTATAAATGATAACACAATAAATACAATGATTCCAATAGTAATAATAATACTACTGATAATAATAATGATAATAATAATAATAATAATAATAATAATAATAACAATAATTACAATAACATAATAATAATCATAATGATAAATGATGATAATGTCAACAGTACTATAGTTCTATAGATTACCACATCCCCCCACAATTAAGTATGGACTAACGGGGCAAATGTTTCCACTGGGCGTGGTGTTCGAGTGGAACGTCGTAACAGTAGAGTAACTGCTGGTAATGATGCATCTAGTAGTGGAGGAGTTGGTCCCAACAGAGGCCAG
>NW_003546278.1:181792-187222 GCF_000090795.2 Amphimedon queenslandica | reverse complement strand
TGTTATTGTAAGGTCAACCACACCTAACACCTCTAACCTGTGGCCTGAATATGATCTCAATATACGCATTTCTGTACCTTTTGAGTTTGTATACATTCTGGTTTCCCAGATTTATGCACACATTGACATATTTCATCTTATAACTGGGCGTGGCAGCTCTGCCTTGATTTGTAACATTGTGATTCTGTTTTATCAACACTTGATATACACATTTCTGTATTTTTTGTGATAGTGTGCATTCTGGTTTCTAAGGTATATGCACACTTTCAAACATTTCATCCTATATCTGGGTCTGGCAGCTCTGCCTTCATTTCTAACATTGTGATTCTGTTTTTTCAACACTTGCTACACACATTTCTGTGTCTTTTGTGCTTGTATGCATTCTGGATTCTCAGATATACGCACACTTTTGCACATTTCGTTTTATATATGGGTGTGGCAGCTCCGCCTTGATCTTTTACATTGTAATTCTGTTTTGTCATCACTAACTGCACGCATTTCTGTATCTTTTGTATTTCTATACATTCCGGTTTCACAAATATATGAACACTTTCACACATTTTGTCTTACATCTGCGTGTGGCAGCTCCACCTTGATTTCTAACATTGTGATTCTGTTTTGTCTTCACTAACTACTCACATTTCTGTATTTTTAATGACCTGGGGGTACGCCTCCAGGTCGTTCCTATAAATGATTTCACTCACGTGTGATGTTTATATATTTGTATGTCCACACTTACATTTCTTTTATACATGTTGTATTGGAGAAATAACAAAATTCATAAGCCTTAGCAACCACCTGCCCACGCTCCTTTACATAGTGGGTGTGGTCACGGCAAAGAAAATGGCAGCTAAACTTGGGACAAAGTTAAGAGCTTTCTAACAGCAAGATGACATAGAGATACTGTCTAAAGACTTCTCTAGAAGCATAAGAAGGTAAACAGAGCCTCTATAAGTCTTAATAAAATCCAGTTATTCTTGAAAGGTGGTGGCATCAATTATAGGAATATGTTTTACACTGTTACGCTTGTTTGTTTCTATATCATTCCGGTTTCTCAGATATATGCACACTTTCACACGTCGTCTTATATTTGAATGTAGCAGCTCTGTCATGATTTTTCACATTGTGATTCTGTTTGTTCATCATAAGCTACACACAATTTGGTATAATATGCGTTTGTATGCATGCCGCTTTCTCAGATATATGCACACTATCACACATTTCGTCTTATATCTGGGTGTGGCAGCTCCGCTTTGATTTTTAAAACTTTGATTCCATTTCATCATCACTAACTACACTCATTTCTATATATTGTGTGTATATACATTCCGGTTTGTCAAAGATACGCACACTTGCATACATTTCGTCTTATCTTGGTGTGGTAACTTTTTGGATGTAACTTGGCGTCCTAGATTTTTAGCAAGGCATAGGTTATTTATAAATTTACACTATCATGAACTGTTTTAACGTTCAGCATAGGAGCAACAGTGCGGTCATACTAATATGTAACATGTATATTACATTACATGTTAAATGTATATTACATTATTATTGATCTAGTATTGTAGATATTAGTAATGCGGTAGTGTTACTAAGTAGGATTTATCCCCAAACAAAATGGCTGCTATGACTTTTGCAGCCTCACTATACCTGAAAAACACGCTCCTATGTTTACTAGACTTTATAGAGGACCTTATCTTGACCAGAGGACTCTAATGGTACAAGTAGCGTGGCTTTAAACCTTGTCTAAGCAAGAAGTCAAAAATCGGCATGCCGGCCGTTTTGTTTAGCCACCTCGTTTCATCTTCATCATCATCATCATCGTTATCATCAAGTCCTGTCAATCCAGTTGTCGGTGTGTATCTCAGTATCAGTTGGTGTGACAAGAATAATTCTTACACCAATCAACTCCAACAGTCTATGCGCAGGACCATGTCCCATCAGATCATTCTTGAAGTAAGGAAAAAGTGATACTGTGACTGCTAAATCGAGCCATCTCAGCAACATGCCGCCATTTTGTTAATTAACAAAGCTTGCCATGTGCTCCAAAATTTTGGTGTGGTCGTGCATGCTCAGATTTGCAGCTCTGGAAGAAGCAAGTTATTTTTTTACCAAGCTATGCTTTGAATCAACTTACTGCAATACTTTAGTGGATGTTTCCAGCTAAAAGAAGGTATTGATTTTACATGTTACTGTTTTATCAAGTGTGTTATTTTATTTTATTTAAAAAAACAAACAATTAATTAATGTTATGACGCATGATATGCAACGATAATTATGAACTTGACAACAGCCTGGAAGAACAGGAATAGCAGGGAAGATGGACACTCTTAGCTCACAGATTCTTGAACAAGGACTTGTGTCAAGACAAGTATTAGTTTCACTTGTCATCAGTATAGTTGATATTCCTTGAACATGTCTATTCAATGCTGTCTCTCATAAATGTCATAAGAATAATGAAAATAAAGACAATTATTGATTGTGTAAAATCAACAAGTATCAGAAATGCAACTAAGGAAATACTACAAATAAAAGTCAAAACAAAAAAGAACATAAACATTTAAATAAACAAGATGAAGTATGATTCCGAACGACCAATGAAAATACAAAATGAAAATCGTACTCGTGACGCAAATTCTACTCTACATTGCAAGGTGATCCGTAATTCGTGCATAATAACATTAAAAGTACAATGTTGGGTAGAATTAGCGAGACGAGTAGGATTTTCATTATGAAATTTCGTTGGTCATTTGGAATCCTACTTCACCTTGTTTTTTTAATTTTTTTGTTTTATACTACATCTATATGAGTTCCCCTTCTGAGCCAGAAGAAACTTTTTATCTAAATTTTTGACAGTTATCTTGAAAGTGACCTTGTTGAAATGGTAACAAAAAAAATCATATTAAACGAATCTTTTAATAGAATACCAGCTTCCCAAAACTATGTTTGAGCATTGATACTGCATTGCAGCAGTTAAAAAAAACCTGAGCATTTGAGCATTTATAGCAGTTAAAGATAACCCTACACAAGGAGCATCATGCTTAAAAAGGAAGCTGGGTTAAAGCGCTGTATTCTGTTGCAAAGTTAAGTACCCAACTAAAAGACTGGCTAAAGCAGTTCACAGCAACTGGCAACAGACTCTGAAAGGATTACACTATAAAGTTGCTGAAATAATTAGAAGTCACATTAATGGACTTTTTAATATTTCATGATTTCCATTAAGATTAGAGATCGTGGAATTAATAATGAAAACAGTATGTGAGTATGTGCTTGAAGAGAAAGGCAGAATCCACACCTATGGTAAGTGTTACTATGAAAATTATATGTAGTTAACAGTAATTTCAATTTTTAGGAAGACATTACTCTTGCTGATAGATTGGTAAATAGCTTTATAGAATGGCCTCACCATGCTTATTTATAGGAGACAAATGTCTGTAATGATATTGATGATCATGACACTGTTCAAGTTGAGGTGCTAAGGTTTATAAAATAATCAAGCTATTCTAATTATCACAATAGATAATATCCCTGGAGAGACATCAGATGATCACCCACCACTGGTATATAGTCAGACAAAATGATTCATAACTACTGAGCAGGAGCACATTTTTACAAAGAAATAAAATAATTTAAGAATATAGTAAAAGATATGAATGCCATTGGCTTTATGTATTTCAATTTTAAGTATTTTCTCTTTGACAATACATAAATTTTTTTATTTGCCACAAAAATGAACCAGCCTTTGTTTGTGCATCTGATGAATATCAAACTCTCTCACCTTTACAATTAACACCAACAAAAGAAGTAGGATGCACGTTGTAGCAATTATTGTACTTTGTGATACTTATGGATGGAATCAAATGAAACATGTAACAGTCAATATTTTTAAGCTGTGGTTGGTAAGAATCAAGTTTATGAGGTCAGAAAGTCGGAATGGGATGCTGCAACAACTAAAGACGATGTGAAGAAATTCATTTTAATGCTTCAGGAAGATGGTAACCCATATTGTTCGATTGCATTCAAGAATTTGTGGCCAAAACAACCAATGACTCAGAAGGCGTTTTCACCACTGTTTCGTTGCTATGGATACTGCAGATTTAATGATTTCCAATTTGCTTTACTGCAGTCATTTGTGGTTCACCTAATTATGTTGTCTTAAATATTACTTACACATGCAGTATGGTTAAGCATGCATCACATGAACGTCGATCAAGAGACATTCGATCAATAGCAAGACAACTACAAAACGCTCAGGAACATCAGTCTCCATCTACCTTGTACCACAAATTATTTTCTACTATTCTCAATTCTGAATCAGAATCTGGAAAAAGAGATGAGGTCGGACAAAGTATCATGGTTTTCCTGAAGATATCATCAGAAGGAAATTGTCAAAGCATAAGCATTTAAATCTATTGCAATCTTTAATGATACTATGTGAGGATATGAAGGACGAGTAATTGAAGACAATGGGCAAGTACAAACAAAGGATAAATACTTTTCTGTTATCTATTATTTGTATCACTGAAGTGTGTGTTAGGTTGTATCACATGCAGGGACACCAAAGCACTCTTTTTAGATGCAACTAGAACAACTGTATCACTAAAGTAACTGAACTTGACAAGCCTAAGATGTACTATTATGCATTTCTTCTTTGTCATCCTAAGGAGGGATATTCCCCAGTAGCCATAGGTGACTTTTTCATACAGGAGCACACTGTGCTAGCTACTGCAAATTTCCTGGAGTCATTGCGGCATTATGAATACATTCTTTATGGCTCAAAATTGCTAATTCATTCCCATAAGTTTGTGATTGACAGTAGCATCACACTTTTTATTTCTATGACAAAAGTTTTTTTTGAACAAACCATTTCCAGCTATTACACCAGATGCTTCAGAATCATTACAGGTCGTCATCAATCTCCATATTTTCAAAAAGGGTGCATTTGTGCATGCATTTCTCATTATTATTATGAAAAGCATGAAATATGATCTGAAAAGGTGATGGCATTTTTTTTGATTAAAATATATTACTAAATCTATTAATTTTTACCACAGCAATTGTAAAGAATTAGACAGATTTTCAATGTATTATTTTTCTCTACTGGTTAACTCCTTTGATCTTGATACATTCCTTGATCGTTTGAAGCTTACATACACAGATTTTCAATCACAGGGATTAGATTGTGATGCAGCCTTTTCAATTGAAAAGCTTTAAAATTTCTTTGAAATACTTGGAGTTTCACGCGATGAAATTGATGTGCATTTTGTTGAGCCCATAGCAGATGAAGATGGCATCCTTGATGACAGTGATGAATTATGTACTTTAAGTCCATTTATCAATATTGAAGATAAGTTAAGTAATGCACATCTATGCAGGGACAGCCAAAATTATGATATTAACTCTTTTTTACAATCCTCCATGGACAAACAT
>NW_003546278.1:175168-181782 GCF_000090795.2 Amphimedon queenslandica | reverse complement strand
TAGCTTCCTCATACACCTTCATGGACATCAGTACGAAGAGGTATGCATTAATGCATGTAACTTAATATATTGCATATCATGTGCAATAAGAAATGTTGATCATTACAAGGAAGAATTTACTTCTGAATCGAAGGGATTGCAAGTAAGGGCATGCAAACAGTCAGAATAATATTTCTCTATTAGAGCTCTGAGAAAGAAAAGGCAGACATAACTAGAAGAAGTATTGAGGCATCGAACCTAATTCTGAAATAAATTGATCATCTGAAACACAGACTGCTCCCAGATGTCAGCATTAAGGAACATTATTCTGTCCTATTCGGCCGGCAGCTGTCTTTCCTAGATAAACGAAATGCTAAAGAAGAAAAAGTGAAGGTGAAATGGGATCAATGCTAACCTTAATAGAAGTTTTTTGATAACAAAAACATGTAAGGTTACATGAACCTGAATAGGAAGTATGGTCAGGATGATCCGCCTAAAACAAGGCTTCAAAAACTTAAAGCCTTGCATTTGTCAAAAAGCCCCTTGGCAAAAATTTTGTATAAGGTGAAAATTGAAGTGCATTACTTTTTTAAAAAATAATGCATTTACAGTTCTAGTGATGAAGTTGGTTTGAAATGTGAACCCTCCATTTCTGATACTGAAGCAATAGAAGACTCATCCAAAGATATTACTAAGAATAAGCAACATGTAATTAGTTTTAATTATGTTTTATAATTAAGCTTCATCTAGCTACAGGAAATTACTAGTGAGTGTGAAAGTATAATTATCTGAAGTTACAACTATTACGAAGTCTATGGTACATTTACATGTATGATTAGATGCATACCGTTACTAACTTGTTATATGGCTAAAAAGAATTTGCTGAAAGTCCAATAATATTGGAGCCACGTCCGAATTCTGAAATTAGGAATACTCCTGGAACTAGAGTTTGCTGGCTTAATTCAGAAGTGCAGTTGTTAAAAATAACAATGCCCCTTGAATTACAGGGTTATAAATTATGCATGCATGCAGACTGTAAATTAATTAAACATCATGGACTCTTCCACTTAAATGGGTGTTAAACCTAATGTGCTCAGTAACGTGTAGAAACAGAATTTACCAGTTCACACACAATTGGCAAAAGGGAATATGGCTGATGTATCAATGTTTGCAGTAAGCAAAATTAATTACTTCCTGCAATTTCTTTCTTTATGTACATATTTAGCAAGAAGCAACTCTTTCTTACAAAGGGATTCTACTTGGCAATGACAACAATCTTGCAGAGTCACAATGTCTTAATTACTGAACTACCACACAATTTAAGTTGTTCATCAATCTGGTCCTTTCATCATGTAGTAGGGCATTTTGATGTTTGATGTTATTATGCATGGAATAGTACATGCAACAAGTGCAATAAAGTAAACTTTTATTTTAAAATCACATCATAAAAACACGAATTTAAGGAGACAGACATGGAAACTGGTTGAATAAATATTGTATATTGTGATGCAACAGAGATAAAGTAAGGATGCTCCTTATTAGTAATAGATATTCCTGCATTAAAAGAGCATTGTCAAACATTAGAGAGATTTACGTAAATAAAAATATTGTACTATTCTTTTAATTTATTTAATTTTTGAAAGGACATGTCTTGACTCTAGTATACATTACCTTTTCACGGGAAATGTTATACAATATCCTGAAAATTTGACAATTGCAAGAAGCCAATTAACTTTAGTTGCAACAAAGACAAACCTTGCTATTAGTCTCAATGAATGTTTAGTATTAAAATCAGAGAAAGACTGCCACACATACACCCTAATGACAATCGCAGTATGTCTACATTAAATTAATGATGTGATTATAAATATTGCATGTACATACTGGACAAAGTATTAAAACAGGACACTGTAAGGCATTGAATTTTAATAATTTTATGTTGAGCAATGTGGTTGTACTTAGTAACAACAGATGGATGTTAGGATGATGAAATTGTTAGACAGATATAATTGTCATTCATTAAAATTAGATATCACCAGGTAATCATTATACCATGTTGCCATTCATTGAATGTATTAATAGCGTTATGTTGTACTTGCCATTTATACAAAAGGCAGCCATTTGAAGGTGTGAATGCATCATGCAAGCATATTTTTGCAAGGAGGCAAAGACAACTTCCATAGTCACTGACTACAGGCACAGGTACATAGTGTATATGCACTGTGTAAATGACAAATAAAGTTATCATAGAACTATACCTTTCAAAAGAAAGACTGTGTATTATAGTTCGTACGTAAAAATGCTCAAATTTTGTAATTACTTCTTCCAAATATTATCTAGAAATATACCAATATTACAAGCAGATGGCTGCGAACTGAGGTAACTTTACAATATAATTTTAATAACGAAATTGAAGTTGATTCAATTAGGATATTGTGGAGTATATGTCTCTACTTGTACAAGAATCTAGGAAAGTTTGTAATAACTTAAAAAAATAAAAATTATTCTTACACTGTATATAAAAGACACCTCCTCAGCTTATTACTTATTTCGATCCTAGTTTCATGCCCAAGCTCTTAGTTCAAGGCTACCGAGGCATAAAACCTAAGAAAGTATAACATACTTCTTGGTTCATTAATTATATAGATACTAATTTCTCCTAAGGATCCTAAGATTTTCCAAAATTACCATGTACTGATTCCTGTGCTTTGTGCAAGGAACTGGAATATTGTTGTTAGCATCAAAATTTTAACAAATATACTTGTATTCTAAACTAAGTACATTCATAAGATTAATGACATTGTTTCATAAAGCATATTCTACTTTGATTCACTGCATCAACAAAACAATGCAGCAGTGAACTGGATATGGTTAGTAAAAATATCTTCATTTAAAAGATAGCAACAGCATATAATAGGTACTACTTGAGCATGGAGGCACAGGAGGAGGGTGTTTCTATTTCAGGTAAATTGGAGTGGAAGTAGTATGATGCAAAGGTACCTAGCAGAAGATTTGTTATAAATTTTAGCTACATTGCATAGCTGTGCAATTTTGCAAGGCAGGAAATTGGATATGACTGTGGGGTAATGGTGTGTATGGGAAGCTCTTTCTCTGTGGCATCATTTAACTTAAAGTAAATAGGCAGCTAAGTATATCATTGAAAAGTGCAAATTTATCAAAATAAATGACAAGTTTTGTTACATCATCATGAGTTAAGTATAAGCACTCTACAGATAGAAATATTGGCAGCACGTATTTTATATGAAACATAGCACTGAGTAATGCTGTAATTTAAGTTTATTTCAGAAAAATTTTTTACAGGTACAAGGATAAATATGGAAAAGATGACTACTAGATCAAGTGGTAAGATAGAAATTCATGCATACCATTTTTTGTAATTTTTAATCATTTATCATGATACACAGAACAAAACCAGAAATTATTTACCTACATGAATTAGCTATGCCTAATGACAATTTTACCAGTTTATTAAATGCAAAAGAAATTACTTTAAAAGTAAGTTCAAACATGATAGTTGGGTAAATGTGAAATGAAATCTACAGGTAGCAAACTTTGCTATTAAAGCATTGGCAGAGGTAAAGACAAGCATACTGACAAAATGATTTTTTTTTTTGCAAAATTTCAGGCCTTAGGTACTGAACTTGTAAAAGCAGAAGACATTCTTTAGTGCTATAACTCTTTGAACAAATCAGACTTTCATAATAAAAATTCGTGTTACGGGCTGAAGGAATCAGAAATAAGTACAAGCAATAAATTAAATTTTTAGATTGCCTATGGAGTGAAATTGGTGACATACAAATTATTGTTTGCCCTAATGTTTTTCAAAATATGTCACTGGTAAGTTAATACAATAATTATACATAACTATTGTAATATTTAATGGTATGCAAGAATAAAATGAATTAATAGTTTAAGTTCATTATCGAAAGGGAAGAGTAGATGAGCATGTGCTGTAGACTCCCATATTATGAAAGGACAGCAGTGGCAACATACTACTGCCTTATGAAAGGGATACAGAGAAAGTACAATCACTGGTGTACAAATTATGTTGAGGTAACAAGCAATTATGTTGGTTATAGATTTTTTTGTACAATTCATTATAAAGAGACACTGAAGAAAATAGTGTTATGGATTTATGTTGTGTAAGCTACATGATAATAATTATGAAAATATGATAATCTTTAGCAGTTCTTCTACAATCATACACTTTAAAGGAAAACTATAATAAGGAATACTTCATACATGATATCTAGTTGCACTGAACTCACTCTATACAGAACCATATCATTAAAGCAATTGTGGAAATGATGTGAGATAAATAAGTGTAGTTTTGTTGCCACCAGTTGTAATCATATTAAAGTTGCAAGACATCGGAGTACACTGAGGATGATTTAACAAATATTCCAGAAAAGTATCACGAGCTGATCAGATGAGTGCAATTAAAAATTGGGAAGGGTCCATGTATTAGTTATGATAGTATCAATTGTAAATTCGCTAATAGAAGCCAAGGGTAAAAAAACCCATTTTAACAATTAATGTGAAGGTAAGAGTGTTATCATGCAATTGTTACCAATGTAATTATCTAATCAATAATTGGGACAGAATGAAGCTACTTAGTACCTACCTATATCAATGAGATAGAAGAAAACAGTGATATAGGAGAAATTTCAAGTACATGGGGAAAAATATTTAGCAGTAATTACCCTAAATTGAATACAGGTCGATCAGAAGAGTTAGTCTACAACTAAATTAAATACAGGTCGATCAGAAGAGTTAGTCTACAACTAAAATGATGTATGTTATAAGTCAACAATATAACACCCCCGCTAGGGATACATAGCATTTGCATGACCGAGCCCAAGGGCAACGTCTTACAAATTTGATGTATGCCGCAGCGGGGGTGTTTTCAACATATTTGTGTGACAATGAGTGGGTGTATCAAAGTCGCACGCCAATGCGCATGCTCAGTAGCAATACATTTTTATGGTAAAATGAAAGCAATGGGAGGACAGGAGGCTCAGAAATAGGTACTTTATCAACACGTTTTGGCTTTGGTTGACATATCTAATCTTATTTCAGGCTATAATATCTGGAATAGTATAATCTAGGTCAGGAACAGAGATCCCAGGCTTGCTAACGGTTCCGTGTATTGATCTTACCTTCCCTTGCCATCATATTTAGCCTTTGAAGTTGAGACATTGATTTAAACACAGAAGAAGAGCATTGAATTCTACCTGCATGGTTATTTGTCCGTGCCTAGATCTGAAGTTGTCTGGACTCTGGAGACTCCTTATTTCCCAGCTTTGTACGTGTTGGTCCCCGACGTCAGCTCCCACACCAATTTCCATACAGTTGAATTGAATTCCAGCTTATTTAGCAGTCCAGTATGTTGCTTTCTATATTTTATTTGATAACAATGTTTCTGTCAAAACCACAGGGATACAACACATTTGTAGTATAGGTAGTCCTTTGATATGCCAACTCACTACAATACAATGTATAGGATAGACAGCAACAGCTTCATAATGGTTTATGCTTCAGTGTGTTCAACAAGCACAAAGATAATAAATTTGTACAGTCAGCTGAGAATAGTACATGGATACAACTTCTATACAAGGTATGATGAAATTAATGATTTTATGGGAAAACTTTGCCAAAAAATCATAGCATGATGAAATAGTGCTATAAACTGCAGTGACATTGCTAGGAATAGTGCCATAAACTGCAGTGACATTGCTATGAAACCTATAGTTGATGTCGGGAAATTTAGTCAAACAATTATTTGGTCTGAGGTTAGCTCATTGTGATTTATACACAGTTAGAAATCTATTTCTCTCCATTTAGATTGCCGCTTTACATATTATGAATAAATTTAAAACTACATATGTGACCATAATTGACAAAAGGCATGTTATGGCGGGTAGGAAAATTTATCTTTGTAGCCTAAAAATTCATCTTCCGGCACTCCACTTATCATGAAGTTTCTTTAAGGGATGCAAAAAGTTATTATGTAGCTTTTAGAAACAATGGTTGTGTAACACAGCATTCACAAGTTGATATTTTCAATATAATGATGAATTTAAAAATCCACCATTAGCTACCTTTTGTCAATTATGGTCACACATAATGAAGCCGTAAATGCCATTGTCACCGACAACTTAGGCAAATTTGGCAGCACAGATAACAGTTAGATCTATAATTGCTGGTTTGAAATAAATAATAGTGATATGTGTCCATAATTAACAAAAGATATTTAATGGCCAATTTTAAAGTTCATCATTATAATGGAAAGTATCAACCTGGGAATGCCCTGTTAGACAATCATTGTTGCTATAAGTAACAAAGTAACTTTTTGCAACATGTGGAGTAATTTTATAATAAAAGAGCTCAGAAAGTTGGATTTTTTTGCTATAACAACAAGTTTCACTACCCACCATAAGGTACCTTCGTCAATTATGGTGACATTATTAATAATAATGAAGATTTTGGTATTGTCTTTTTTGAGTTTGCTTGATTTTTTTAATAATATTAAAAAATAACAATAATAATTTTTTAAAATAACTGAAATCTTAATTAATTATTATATCTATATGAGTAAGTAACATGCTGATTCT
>NW_003546278.1:139207-174554 GCF_000090795.2 Amphimedon queenslandica | reverse complement strand
TTGAAGGAGACATAAAGTTAGTACATAATACTTTTCTCCGACAATCATGATTTTTTAAAGCATATTCTTTAACTTCAGATTCTACAAACTTTCCTGCTTTGCTATATAACCAGGATGCACTACATCCTTTACCACCACATCCAGCTCTGCCTTTCTCTTGGACATACTCTTCTAGAGTACATGGTGGTCTCCAGTGTATCACTTAACGTATATCTGGGCAATCTATACTCATCCCAAAGCTATAGTACCTAAAACCACATGTAACCCACCTGCCACATTACAAAATAAATTTAGCATTATTTCCTTCATTGACACTGTTGATGCACATGTGTATATACCACGACATGGAAATTAGAATCATCGGGATAGCTAGAAGGAGATTAAAATAAATTCCTAGTTGCTTTCTTAAGCACAAAAGTGGTGCAGAACAATTTTAATAACTGATACAAAATATTATCATTTTATGGTACATCTTGCCCAGTTTCTTCAGTCCATGAGTTAATTCATAACAAAATTCTTCTACAGAAGGTAGTGGTTTTACAAAATAAATGATATTTTGGTGCTGAGGGGAACATGCAATTAATTTTTGGTTGATTAGAGATAATCATTTACAAAAACAGTTATGAAAGTAGCTTGTGAGGCAGTAGCAGGGAGAGCCAATACCTTAACATGAGATGGTCAAATATCGGACCCCGCCAATTTTTGGATGGCTCTTGCTAGCTCTGCACAAAGCAATCGCAATCCCTGATGTATCAAACTAAGCATTACTTTTAGCTTGGTAATAGGTTTCTGCAAAAAGAAAACAATGTGACTTTTTTTGCAAGAAATTTTACTAAAAATAATGTACCTGTCCGATATTACGGAATGTTGGACAAAATCATATAATTCCGTACTGTGCATTTTTTACTACAATAAGTCAACACAACTGTTACTTTTCACCATCTGGGTAAACTCTCATTATTGTAGTATAACTATGTGCAGTATCAAAAGAAATAAATAAAATTAAGAGTCACTGTGTAATGAAATAAAGGAACACCTTGAGACCTGCTCCGTCAAACACGCCCCAAATTTACAAAATTTTTTTTCTTAAATATTATTATTATTATTGATATTGTTGTTGTAGCTATGATTATAGCTATTGTTATCATTTTATTTGTTAAGGTAACAAACTATAATTGTAAATGAAATAACAAATGGCAAAAGATGACGAACATTAATTTTCAGAATCACTGCAAACAGAAATGTATCTTGGCTGCACAGAAACTTTGCTTGTAACTTGCTGGCACATACAAGAAACCATAGTGAACATTGAAAGCACTGAACCCATTTCCGAGCTGATTTGTGTGAACACATCTTCACTTCACATATAAATTCTAGATTATAAAAATACATTTTAAAAAATTAATTGTCATCTATGAGTACATTGCTCCTTTGTTTTGCACTACTTTCCTTCTTCTCAATCACTTTCTTTTGCTAAGCTTTTTCATACATCTGCTTCTGCCTTTCCTCTCTTTTGAATCTCTTCTTATCTCTTCATCTGCTTTAGCTGCCTTCCTTCTTTCTTCTTTTCCTTTTTGTCCAACTTTTCTTGCTTCATTCTCTCCCTTTCATTTATTGATTTTAGATTTTTTACACTCGTGAAAAATTTGCAGACTTCTTTTTGTAAAGAGTCTCAAGTCTTAACTCAGGTAGCTTTGGTAAGAACTTGTTAATGACTGAGTGCAATTTCAAGGTCTTTCCCAATACAAGATTATCTAGTATATCTGCTTGAACTCTCACTTCTTCACATCTCATCTTTAATGATAAATTATAATGCAGGTCTCATTAAATGTCATACCCTTCCTGTAGCCGCCTCATGTACCTAGTATCCTCTTCCTTAGCAAATGATCCAAAAATGAGACATCAGAATCATCAGAATCTGGTGGGCCATCCCCTTGTACATCCAGATCAGGTTCATAATCATCATTAGTCAATGACTTAGACTTGTGGAAGCAATTAGGTGTATAAAATGGTATAAATGCTAACCCAGTTTTCTCAGAAATGGACTCCACATCAGGATCAAGTGGTGATGCATGATTCTCAAAATGTATAGCACTACGATTTAGTGGATACATCCCAGTAGTACAAAAGGATGATAATATATTAGGAATGATCATTGCTTTGTATCATACTTTGCTAAAGACACCAATGAAGTTATACTATGTCACCACCTTTCGTGGATTCTTACTCATAAATTTTTGATATTTCTCATTCCAGTGACTCATTAGGCATCAAAAGACACCTTTATCAAATGGCTGCATCAAAGGAGTCGTATTTGGTCAAAGTCAAAAAATTATGACTCTCATTGGCAGCAACTCGTACAAAATCTGGATTATAATGCATAGAATGGCTGTCAAGTAATAACAGCAGTGGCCTAGAAGCAGGATCATGTACCAAATAAACCAGTTCAGGAAAATCTCTGAATTTATACAGCCTGTATCCGACAAACAATATATTGTAGCAAGCACTTCATTGATTGTGAGTAGTGGGTTAAGAGATTTTCTGACAAAGATAACAAGTGAACGTATTGCATACCCTGCTGCATTAATAGCATGCCTCAACTGTCATTTGCTTTTAATTGCAAGATGTAAAGGTACGTTGATGCTTTTGCCCCTTTATTCCTACAACAAATGACAGGGAATGCTCGAGACGCAGACCACTCTCATCACAATTGAAAGATTTGTGCAGGCAAATCAATTAAATTATTGTTTAGCAGGATCTTCTCTAATAGGTCAAAATAGTGGCCGATTATTCTAGGATCAGATGTCACTGAGCGTGTATATGAAAGCTTCTCCACTGGTCGTAAGGTCAATACTGGGTGCCTACTGCTAAAGCTTTCCCACTAATCATTAGACACATGAGTAGGGTTACCTTTTGATCTTAACCCTTTAATTACAAGTAACATATTTTTAGGTAAAACATTAATTAGTTCATTGCACGATATACATATAAATATGTAATTAGGGAGGCAGTCCTTCATCGTTGCAGCGGGTAGATAAGTGTTTTTCTTAAGATAAAGGAAAATTATTTAGTGACACAATGGCTCATAAAAGCTTTTGTGTAAAGGAGGTGCTTGAAGGGTCTCTAATGACACAAATCACTACATATTTAATGGATCTGATGATGAGCTATGGCTTGAAGATACTTCAGATGATGAGTGAGTTATTACTGAAAAAGTCAATTAAGAGAGTGAAATTGAAGAAGTTATTGCAGATTTACAGGAAAGAAATGAATTACATTTTTTCAGCTACTATAAAGTCATGTGTGATAGTACTACTACTGTTTGTTTCAAAAGTAACAAGGATAGTGGTTCAGAGAACCTGCTATGGACAATGACTGTGTCAATATCACTGGAATTCTATAAAAGCACATGTAAGTAAAACAAGTGACAGTCTTTCACATTTTGTGTAAACACAGCGGGACGATGGAACTAATAGAAAATAAATTTATACAAGATACATGTAGGCAAGACGAGCACATAGAAGAGAAAATGGTACATGATTGAGGAAGGTATATAACTTTGCAATTACATAAAAAATTTTAAAAACATTATAGTACTGAGTGGTCTTAGAGTGACTTGTTAGAGCCAGTGAGTTATGAAAACTTCAAAGAAGTAGTAGGACCTACTGCAGCCTTACCTGCAACACCGCTAGAATTTTTTTTCTCTTCTGCAACTCCACAATCATGGAACTCTTGGTTGCTGAAACAAAGCGCTATACATTGCTGTGCCTAGGTGAAGAAAGGTGTGAGTCATGGGATTTTGTAACTGAAGAAGACATCTTTACCTATTTTGGTGTGATGATAGTTATGGGGTTGATCAAGCTACCATCTATAGCTGATTACTGACCTATTGATCCCTATTTCACTGCAGCATTATAGCCGACAGGGATAGGTTCTTCCAAATACACTGTTTTCTTCACTTTGTTGATAACAGTTCCCTTCCAACACCTGATGATCCTAGTTATGACCGTCTTTGTAAAGTGCGTAAATTCATCTCTCTCATTGAAGACCACTTTGTTTCACTCTATCATCCTCACTGTCAAGGTGCTGCCGAAGAGGTTTCCCACCTGAATTTGTTCCACTTCTGAAACGAGGACTTCCTGAAAGAGGTGACAGTAGCAGTGTTCAAAGTTGAAGGAATCCACAGCTTACTGTATCTGTGTGGCAAGACACTAAACCAATAACTGTTTCCTCAAAATTTTGTCAAACTGTACCACTTGATTCCGTATCATGCAAACGGAGAACTGGACAACATTCTGTTTTCCAATGTCCAGAAGCCTGCACCCAATACAACCACTACATGGGAGGTGTTAATTGCAACGACCGCATCAACTATACCATTATGTCCACCTGAAGTCCCAAAAGTACTACAAATACATCTTCTGGATGCTATTTGATATTACCATCATCACAAACTCCTATATTTTATCATCTGATGCCATTACCTATAGCAATATCCAAAAGACTACAGGACAATGTTTGCCATAGCCTTACTTCAAGGATACTGCTCTTGTAAGAAAAGGGGAAGAAAACCTTCTTTGTCAAAGAAACCATCTCGTTTCGACCACTTTCAACTAATAGGTGATGGCAAGCAACATCCGTGTCAGTAGTGTAATCTAATGTATGGCATAAGAAAAGACACAACCTGGCGCTGTCATGATTGCAACACTTATGTCATAGAGGTGATGGTCAGAAGGACTGCTTCCTTCTCTTACACAAAAAGTACCTTTAGTGGCAATATACTGTTAGTGACAGCTGCATTTTACATTTTATCTGTTAGTGAGTAATTATAGTGTGTGTGTATAGTGGTGTTTTATGCATGAGTGTAAAACAAAAGGAATAAAGTATTACAAACAAAATCTTACTGTTTCTCCACAATTATATATACCTTCAGTAGACAAAAAAACCTTACCAGTTCTTTAGATTACTTTACTTGAGACAGTAATAACGTTTACTTGTGTCAAAAATACCATGACAGTTGACCCATGAATAATAATAAGTACTCATTTAGTGGCTCCTTTGCTAAAAGACAGGTCTTTCATGGCTCAAAAGGGTCATAAATGCATAGCAATGGCATTAGCAACTGATAGTAATAGCTATGTTTTGTCATGTAGCTTTTTCTTTATGGCTTTAACCTTCTTGACATCTTCACACAATAGTATATAGAACTTCATGAAGAAGTATGTACTGTATTCTTTTATTTTACATAGTGGAAACATCATGAAAACCAATGCCAATGTTGTCTTAGCACACTTACCGAATTTTGGTTGTCCCTTTGTCATAAAATCGTTCAAACTGTTAGAAAGGGATATAACAAATCCCTTCCAACAAATTAAACCTAATGTATTGCAAACTAAAAAGATTTTACTGGCTAAAGCAACTCTACTGCTTTGCTCAAAAAAAGCTTGGTGGGTGGAGTTAATTTGCTTACCAACAGCATTGCAATGATGGCATCCATGTAGTTCACCAGCATTGCAATGATGGCATTCATGTAGTTCTTTGAGAGGTGGTACTTTTTACCCATGTAGCATCTTCCCTATGGACCAAATCGTCCATATATCAATAGATAGGATCCCATTGGTATTCTAGAATACCTTGATTGTTACATTTATGCTTTGCCATGATTAAAACAATGCAGTATTTCTTACTGCTTGATGCTCATTTGCTTGCAGCCGCTTGTTTCACAAGGAACTTATGCAATAGAAGGACAAATATCCCAATAAGGTTGGGAATGAGTTTCATGTCTCTTACTGCAAAATTGTCAGAGATACAAGTTGCTAAACATTAGCCACTAAACTTGACTTTTTTGCAAATTAATTTCGCATGGGGATGTCACTGCTACAAGTAACATCCTTTCTTTCTTAGTCTTAGCATATCCAGTCGTTGCACATTGAAAAATAAATTTACCCAATTCCTCCTCTTCCTTATTGTCAAAATACAGAAAAAGCCCACTGAGTGTATCAAATTTTACTTGGCCTGTCACTCAATCACATAATGTAGACTTTGGCAAATAATACATCTCAGCAGCACATCTGACTGATAAGCGCCCATCATTGACTTCTTTATATGGTAGCCAAAGTCTGTCTGCTGTATATGCTTCTTTGTAAACCTGTGGTCTCTCGGTAGAGTCAGACTTGGATCATTGTACTAATGTAGATGTGGCCCGTGTGGAACAAAAGATACGGTCTGCTACAGCCATCAATCTGAAAGAAATATATTATAGTATCATTCTAATTGGTTGTTGATACTTGTGTCATGCATATTAGAATTTCAAACACACATTAAAGGCGACACGCCCACACCCTAGCTACCAAGTAACTAGAAACAAGCTATACAACTGACTAATGCTGCAGTAAACTGAGTACAACGTAACTGCTACACACAAACTTATCTAGTTTCTCCAAATACAGCAGTTTAAAGCCATTAGGACACATGTTTACACTGAGTGACTTGTGAGTAGTCAGCAAACAAACAGCACGAGGATCTATGATAGCTAATTATTTAATTGCTATAGCCCCACCCATGACTGACGGAACAGATCTCAAGGTGTTTTTTATTTTATTATACAAAGACTCTTAATGACATCCATTTCTCTTGATACTGCGAACTACAATGACCAAAGCTTACCCCGGTGGTGATAAGTAACAGTTGAGTTTACTTATTGTAGTAAAAAATGCACTGTATTGAATTAAATGATTTTGTCTGACATTCCATAATATCAGACAGGTCATTATTTTAGTATAATTTCATGCAAAAGTCACATTGCTTTCTTGTTCAAGAAACCTATTTCAAAGCTAAAAGTAATGCTTAGTTTGGTACATAGCGATTACACTTTTGCAGAGCTAGCAAGTGCCATTTAAAAATAGGTGGGGTCCCATAATTGATTGTTAACTCTACAACTATGCTACCCTGGTGTTCTATGATTTTGTCTAATTTGGCTTGTATAACATTAAAAACCTTACTTTTTAGGGTGTCAAAGACTTATAGCAACATGGCATCAATTAAGGACTTTCCATAGCCTGTTGGCAGGGAAACAAGAACATCCTTTCCTGACATAAAAGCAAGGATAGCTTCTAGCTGTTTGTCCTTTGGAGAAACTCGTAAAGTCTTGCACAAAGTCTCCACAATAGCTTCCATTGTGTCAAATAGATTTAATTGCATGAAGTGAGCTAATGTATAACAATTATCATTAAACTAAATGTAAAGAATGATGTTAGCTAGAGTCACTTGTTGTTTTGATGAAACATATGGTAGTTCTTGAAGACTGCATGATGCTCAGTCCACCAGACCCTTCCCCACAGGGTTGAAGGTCTGGCCCCGAGACCAGAAAAAACCAGGCTATCTGCAGGATTTTCGTAACATCAGTTTTTGGTACTCACAGATAGAGAAAAAATTTCTTTCCAAAGATATCCCGTTTATGATAATGCGGTAAAAAATTTTGAAGGGGTTACCATTTGTTCAAATTCTTTGACAAGCAGTCATGTGATGTCATATTTTTTTAATATTAATTATTTATAATAGACTAGCTACAAACCAGTGACAGTGGATTCAGTGACATTGGACCTCAAACCAGTGACAGTGGGGGTGATAGTTGGGTTCAAAGCAGTGACAGTGGGCTTGGAGCCAGTTGCAGCAGACTTTTCAAACCAGTGCCAGTGGGAGTGATATTTGGAAAGCTGATTAAATATAACTGGAGTATACTACCAAGGAATTGTCCTAGACATGCATAAGGTTCTTGATCAACATGCTGTTCTACTTTGACTTGCTTTAGCACAAGATGTTCAAAAGTGAATAATATATTTAATAGCTCGGGCACAAGCAGCACTGAAAATGCTGATGCAGAACTCATGGTATATCTTCTTGATTTTATTAAGGAAATGACTAATTGATTTATTTATTTGATGATAAATCTAACAATAAAAAAGTTACTGCCATTCCTAAAATGTTTTTAAAGAAGAAGGAAGTTTGACATGAGCTGCACTTCAATGGAATTCCATTCTCCCTCATTGAGGATAGAACACTGCACTGTCAGCATGGTCAACAATACAATCAGCCTCGAATATCAAAAAATGCTAAGAAGAAAGTTCAGACAACCAAGAAGTTAGGATGCCTTGCTTATAATATAACAAACCCTTTTGTTCTTCATCCTGAATACTGCATCAATACAAAGAAGGCATCACAGCGAGCACAAAAAGATCACAGAAAGAGAAACTACATGAGGTAAAGAGAACCCTTTAATCTGATGAATATTCAGAAGTAAGGAAAGAATTGAGATATTTTGTGGAGCTGCCTAGTAAAGATGCTCATCAGGGTCAGGAAACAGGTATTATGGCTGGTTTTAGTCACTGGCTGCATCCTAGTATTACTTTAAATATAACTGAATTAGTTCTAGGCTGGGATTAGTAACACTCAATAAGTTAAGAAGTTTTTACGGTACTTTGCCACAACTTAATTAGCAAAAAATTTAGGTATACAGCCTCACATGTATAATCGAGCATACTTTCCTACAGATGCTGATATTATGAACCACATTTCATCAGCAAGAAAGGCTTATTCTTGTTCTTAATTAGATCAACAGAACTTAGCAGAGCTAATTAACTCTTTCATGGCTAATAGAGCCGTGTGGCTGTCGTGCATGGGCGTTGTGATTGGTCAGCAACATGAAGCAGCGTCTTTGTAATCACTCGCAATTGGCTTCTTGAACCAGGAGAGCTTCTGTTGCAATTCCTAGTGATCCACAAATCTTAGTGGAATCCATAAATGCCTTAGAAGCAATGATTACAGCAGTTTAGTCTTAGAGTTAATTTTTAACCTCATCCATGACAGAGTTAAGAAATCACAAAAAGAAAGTAATGGTGCTTCCTTGTATATCCGTCCCTTTAAGATGTCATAATCAGTTATAGTCACTAAGGAAGGACAAAAAAATGATTGTAGTGACAAGCCAACTGACCATTCTCTGAAGCACACAATACTTTATGTAGATCAAGAGCATGCAGAGCAAAAACCTTAAGCATGGCAATACTACATCTCTGATTGATGCTAATTACAAAACAAGAAAGGACAATATTGCTTTATTAATCCTAATGTTGGGCACTCTGTAGTAGCTGAGTTTGTCATTAAGTCAGAAGCATCAGAGCAAATTGCAGAAGCACGCAATGTAATGTGATCTTGAAACACTTGAGTGGAATCTAAAGTATTTTATGACAAATTACTTTGAGGCTGAAGATCTTGCTCTTAAAAGTGCATTTCCCAATATAAAGGTATTCTTATGCGACTGTCATTGTGCGCAAGCTTTGGAGAGATGATTTAAGATTCTAAGCGTGGATTAAGCAAGGAACACAACATCTACTTCATATGCTTTGTACTGTGGCTAACAAGACACGAATGTGAGATTTTCTTTCACATATTAATGCACTCAAGGAGTCTATGGTATGGATTAAACATCACAGTGTACAAGAATGGTTAAATCACACTTGGTTATGCATCGCTGAGGTGTGAATAAACGTTACTTACACCGCTCTATATGTTGTGACTTTTAGAGATGGGCAAGATTGCACAGAGATTGTATTTATCATGCTAGTATGGACACCAATAATGGAATTGAATCAGAAAACAAGCTATTGAAACACACCTATCTATCTAGACATAAGTACATCACATCGTGTTTAGTTTTGAAGAGTACTGAAGAATTTATAACTGGAGAATCTCCCTGCATCACACCTAAGAAGGGCATGTACCAAATAAACAAATGGGTAATAATTTTCAGCTCCATCTCCAGCATCAGGTAAAGAAGTATATCTTAAAAAGTAACGTTATACGCACAAACCATTTTAATTACTAGACATGTAACTGTTATCATCTACAATAGCGGTATCTTCAACGTTATGACATGATCGCTAATACATTCACCGTATATAATTAAAAATATAATTACGATGACATAGTGTACCATTTTTATGCCCGATTCCTCAAATATTCTTCACTATTGTCTTGATTGTAATTCGAAAGGTGATCTAGCTCTAATTTAACACAGGTTAGATTCACTAGAATCCTAAATGAAAATCCATAATGAAAGGTCATCAGCTGTCTTTTGTAGTTCAAATTATACTCCATTAAACTTTACGGCATAAATGTCACAATAATAACCAACAGTCCCAGCTATTTACTGGGTTTGTCACACAAAAATTGGTCCCATTTAAAATAGGTCCCGTCAGGACCAATTTTGGCACAATAACTGATCCGTAGAGTACTAATGGTCGCCAAATGTTGTATCTTGGTTGCATCATGCTACAACTGTCCTACATGAAAAGGACCAATTATGGCTGCCAAACTTCAACCTAGAACTGACAATGGTTGGACCTGAGACCAACAATGGTTGCCATATTTAGACCTGGGACCAACTATGGTCGCCAAATTTGGACCAAAGTAGAAAAATGAGGATAAAAAGACCGTGTATGATGAGACAAATGATCTACTTGTATGACTGCAAATTTTATATAACCTTACCCAAATCTATGCTTTCTGCTGCCACAATTATGACAATGAATGAGATTGTTACATAAACATTACTTTTATGTCAACATTTTTCATAATTATTATTCTATTAAAGTTATCAGTAATAACTTTATTATCAGTGTCAATAATATTAGACAATCTTTGCACAATTCCCACACAGCCAGTGTTTCACACAGTCATTCTTTGCAACTGCAACGCACACATCGAGATATAACCAGTCATGGCACGCAGAGCATGCAGTCATTTCTTTAGAGAAATAATGTGGAATATGGTAATTACAAAATACTATGACAATTGTTATTGACTTGGTGCATTAACTTGGCCAACTCTAGTAATGAGAAACTGCGAGATTTTAGCTGTTTTTATGCAAGAATGTAGATGTTGTCTCAGAAAACTGCTTGAAGTTGAAAGCACTAGGATGTCCCCCAGAAGCCAGTATAAAAGCATTGGCAATGGCAAAAATACCACAATTGTTTTTGCCAATTTGTTGTTCACATGCATGCTTTAAACAAAATTACTCTTCACAATTATTAGTCTCACCTCACTATAATATCCGCTTTTGAGTTTAGCGTTGCTGCAATCAGGCTCTCCAAAGCATAAGTCAAACGTGGAGTACGACTGTCAAAAATATCAAGATTTCCAAACTCACATCCCAATGTTGACACTACTACCCAATAACTATACCCATTATGTACTAACTGCACAAAATCTCCTTTCATAATATTGTAAGATAATATATGACTCAGAATAACATCTTGAAATCCATCTACTGTTGGATATCTTCTTTTTATGAGATCTTGTGCAACATTAATGAAGTCATCATTTACCAATTGTCCACTCAAAATTATATGCTCATTTTCTGACAATAATAGCTTTGTTACAGGAGTAGAACAAGACTTCTTTCGAAGTTGTGGCTTCTTCGTTGTATTACTAGGCCATTTGAGCATAGTAGATTGCTCATCTAGGTTTTCATAAACAGAGCTTTCGCTAGCAGGAAGTAACTTTGTCTTTTCCCATCTGGCAAGTTCTCTTGCTCTGTTTGCCAGAGATTTGAATTTGCTACATGGCTGTATGAAAAGATAATAAACTATACAACATAATGTATAATACCACTTTGCTGTCTTTGGTACAATTTTTTGAAGTAAGGGAAGGTGGTGCAGCAGAGTCTGGAACCAAATGTGACTGTATAAAATAATGAAGTATAAGCAATGTAGCTATTATAGTGATGCCACATTGCAGTCTTTAGTACTCTTCTTTGAAATTAGAGAAAGTGGTATGAGAGTGTGGAACCAAAGGTGGCTGCACAAAATAATAATGTGTAAGCATAGCTTAGCATACACTTGTACAATATAACTACAGTCATGCCACTACGCTAAATTTACAAATTCTTTGAAATTGGAGAAGGTGGTGTAAGAGAGTCTTGAATAAAAGGTGGAATAAAACCAGCTTGGCATGTGGGTGAGCTGGACATAAATTCCTTAAAAGCAAATAAGTCAGTGCTAAACATACATTTATCCTATATAAGGTGTGAATTATGTAGATATATGTACATGTAATTGACACACCTCATCATTTTGTACTGTTTTTGGTAGCATTATGATCCTTCTGAGGTTAATATACATTGTAAGTGAGGGGGCTCTGCTTTGATCTGGATGGATTCTGTGATGGAACTTGTTTTTCTGTTTCTTCAAGTAGATTTATTGTTTATTGACTGATACTCTGTATAGTTAAATCAAAGAAGAAAGTGATGGTTTGCTATCTGTAAACCTGTCCATGCATGGCATGCATGCACTCCTTTAATTTACAACTCACTTTCTCATCCTTAGGTGAACTTAGTATTGATCGACTCATGCTCTGTTGAATAGAAGGAAGTGATTGGCCTCGCCCTATTATGCTAGCATAAATTTGAGAATAATAGGTATCAATTTGAATAGCAGAATTATTCCAGAATAATGGGTGGAGATCTTACAATTAATGATATTCATAGTTAGTTATTAAAGTTATTAGTAGTTATTAAGTTAAAAATTAAAAATGCCGGACTTGACTTCATCCTCATGTGTTGTAGAGTCAGAATCAGAGTCTGGGCTGTCCGGCTCTGAACTGAGGCTTAATTCAGACAAAATTTTTGAGGAGGAAGCGGGACACGATTTGTCACCTACTTTTGCCAGTGCGCTGGGTTCTTCACTTTTACATATACTTCACCGACCTACCTCTTCTGAATTAGCTAGGAAAAGAAAGGTTGCCACTAACAAGCCACCAAAAGGGAAGAAGAGAATCAAAGGCAGAACTGCTGCTGACCCAAAGTCTGTCAAACCACGCCAACGAATGCTAGAATATCCACACGAGTGTTTTAAAGTATATTCTGTCTCATTATTTTGTGATGCGTGCAGGGAGTCTTTGTCACTTAAGAAAAGTGACATTGAATCCCATATAAAATCAAAGAAGCACAGAAATGGAAAGGAACGATTAGCATCAAAGGAGAAGAGGGAAAATGCAATAGATGATATGCTTCAAGGGTATGATGGTAATGTACACCCTGTTGGTGAAAGCCTTCCTTCAACAGTTCGTATATTTTGAGTGATAGCAGTGACATGTTTTTTGAAAAGTGGTGTAGCATTAAATAAGCTAGACCATTTTCGTGAGCTATAAGAAGAAAATGGATTGTCAATGTCAAGTAGCCAGCATTTGCGGGAGCTTATTCCAATGATAGTTAAAGAAGAGCGGAACAAAATTCGAGACCAAATTATAAATTGAGAGGTCTCAGTTATTTTTGATGGTACAACACATGTAGCAGAGTCAATGGCTGTCTTAATTAGATATGTTGATGATGAGTGGAAAATTCAGCAGTGTGTTGTACGATTGATGCTGTTAGCCAAGAGTCCCACTGGTGAAGTAACAGCAAGGCGGCTCATATCTACACTATCAACTGAGCTCGGTATAGCTTCAAATTTAATTATTGGTACAGTGAGGAACCGTGCATTTGTAAATAATGTAGCTATACGCACATTGAGCATTGTCTACTTAATGATTATTGATATTGGGTGCTTTTCACACACTTTGGGTCATGTTGGTGAGCATTTCAAAACTCCAGTTCTACAAGAGTTTGTTTCTGTCTGGATTAACATTTTTTCAAGAAGCCCTAAGACCAAACTCCACTAGAAAACTGTTACTGGCTTACCCCCACCATCTTATTTTACAACAAGGTGGTGGTCAAAATGGGAAGTCATTAAACAGATACATGATGTATATGGTGATATTCAATCCTTCATCAACTCTGCTGACCTTCCTCCAGCCTCAAAAGTGAAGCTACAGCAAATTTATAGTGATCCACTTAAACAGATTCAGCTACAGATAGAGTTTGCCGTAACTGTTGATGCTGTAGAACCTTTTGTCAGAGCAACATGCTACTTGGAAGGAGATGGGCCTTTAGTAATTTCATGTTACGAAAACATGTTAGAATTGAAGGAGAGAATTGCCAAAGCATATTACCCTAATACAAATGCAGTGACAAGAAAGCTAGTTAATAAGGACAATACTGTAAAGAAGCAACTGAAGGTTTACGCAAAGTCATGTGCTCAGCTGGGTTATGCTTACTTTAACACAAAGTTCAGTATTGATTTGAAAGATGCACTTTTGATTTTTAAAGTAGCCCGTTACTCTGATCCAGTTAAAGTTACAGAGCTACAGCCTAGATGTTGTGATATTGATGATCTAAAAGCTTTGAAGTTTCTCGCAGAAAACAATGACACTATTGATGGTTTGAAGAGGGAATTACCAGTCTACTTATCTAAAGCATCTGGTATCTCAAATGACACTTGTAAGCTTACATTGTGGAATTGTCATTCCAGTCAAATACCCTATTGGTCAGAAGTTTGCAAGTCTTTGCTTCTATTACAGCCATCATCTGCAGCTGCAGAGCGTATTTTTTCCGTCTTAAATAACTCCTTCACTGAACAACAGCACAGTTCACTTGAGGAAGCATCTATAATGTTACAATATAATTATGATGCTTAACTTGGTTTTTTGTATTCAGTTTTTAACTATTTTTTTAGAATAATAGGTGAAACTTTAAGAATAATACAAAAGAATAATTGGCACAACAGAGAGGATAAAAGAATAGAATAATAGGGAATTTTAAAAGCATAATTGGGCAAGTCCTAGAAGTGGTAGTATGCTACATGTATCTGATTCAAAGGTACATGCAGGTGTTTTCTACACAATAAAAACCTCTCAATGCATTGCACAGAAACTTTTACAACTCACCTCCCTGTCTGAGTTTCCCCTGAAACCAAAAATTTGTGGAGAATCATTTGTTGAATTTGGTGTAGGAGAAGTTGGTGGTGTGTGATACAATTTCAAATGAGCACCATTAACACTTGAAATGATGCAGTTTGGATTTGATATAATAAGCCTCAATGAGTAAAGTCCCTGTCAAAGCTTTTTTGTGATTATGTATGGCCCAAGAAATTTTGCATCAAGCTTACCATTTACCATTAGCTCTCCTCTTCCTTCGGAAATCTTTTTTTAAAACTTTGCTGCCAGCATCAAATGCACTAGCATTAGAATGATTGTGATCATAAATATCTTTCTGCTTTTCTTGTGCTCTTTCAATATGTGCTTTGGCATCAGAAATGACTTACTTATGATGACTTGTTAATTGCTCAATATATGATGAGGACAGTGGTTCATCACACTTCAGAGCATTTTTTAATAATTCATCAGCACATTCCTTAGCAACATCAATATCAATTGGCAATGTAGCCTTACGCCCAAAACATAACTTCAAATGGAGAGTACTGAGTTCATTCGTGAACTGAGGTATTGTAAGCAAAAACACAAGTATCAAGGCAGTCATCCCAATAATCTTGGTGTTCACTGACAAACTTTGCTAACAGCATTGCTTGCAAAGTCTCACAAAATGTCTCGTCTAGGCCATTAGCCTGCATGTGGATTAAGGAATAATATTATTTGAAGAGACAATAATGATAATAAAGATTGAGAACTTAAGAACTGTAATAACATTTTTTTCCTCTCTCTGTCTCTGTCTCTCTTTCTCTCACTAGTCACTATTACCTGAGGGTGATATGCAGTTGTCAAATGATACCTTATTCTAAGGCATTTCATTAAGTCATTATTCAAATTGTTGACAAACACCCCACATTGATCACTAGTAACAACATGTGGGAAACCCATTCTCATAAATATCTAAACAAAATTAATATGCAATTTATGCATCCTCATTATACAAGATGATAATAAATTAACCTTGAATAAAGAGTTAGCAACATTGATTGCCTCCTTTGTAGTGGTATCAAAGGTCCAATAAAATTGATACCAATATGGTACCAAGGACTTCTGGCAGGAACAGGATGAAGTTCTGGTTTCTCTGTAACAATCTTACGATTTGTACGCTGGCATACAGCACAAGTAAATACCTATACAGAAAATTATGAAAAGCTCTGATAATAATGCATACCATTTTTTTGACACCATTAGTAATTCCAGGCCAAATGTAGCGCTCAGTAATTCTGTTAACGGTTTTTTTCATCACCAGGTGTCCAGCTGTTGGATCATGATGACATGCTCTTAATCTTTCGTTGTTCATCAGAATTCAATATTTATCTCAAAACAATTAACTACAGTTAAATTAAAGTACAAAATAATACATTATAATTGCTAATTTGGCTGTCACAAATGAAAGGCTTTAGTGAAAAAGAGTGATTCGGGTAAATTGAGTACAAGTGGCATTTTCCTTGTAATATAGTACAAAGCCTTCACCTACACTGTATAGTAGTCTGTGAAGTAGAGATATACACACTCCACCATTCATGAGCCGTTTCTTCCACTTTTATAAACACTGTTTTCTTTCTTCAACCGAAGGTTTTCAAATAATTATTTTTAGTTACGTCCAATATTTTAAAAATTACATATGCATGCATTAAAACAGCCAAGTGCAATTTACCTCTTTCAAATTCTTTTTCTTTTTCTTAAAAAAACAGGTGTCCGTCCTGTAAAACAAATTTTGACGCTTTTTTTCTGATGACTCTTTTCTTGTTTGTCTACAATTGCAGGATATCATTTTTCTAGAAGGTAAGTGTAGACATGCTCAATAACATTGTCATATTGCCCAGCACTAAATCTATCCCCAGGAAGTGGATCCTTAATGTGATAAAAAGAATCCTGAGACTAAGAGCAAGACTCTGCCATACATACAATAAAAAAAAGACTTGAGAACTATCAAAAACTACACTGGAAATACAAAATAACAGGCGAATAAAATACGGCAGCGGGCGTATCAGTATGATGGATTATGGAGGACCACACGATCACTTTTGGTAGCTGGAGACCACTTTTCTCCTGCAAAAATTGACCTCGAGACAATATTTCGCACATGGACCACTTGTTTCATGACAGGTTCCCTTCAGCACACATTTTATTCCCGTGATTTTACTTGTTCTTTTGTGCTGTAAAGTGTATTAGTAATAATAATAATAATAATAATAACAATAATAATAGTTTGTTCAATTTCCATTGTAAATATAAATTTTGCATAGTAACACCTATACTTCTTTCACAACATCCTCTACTTGTCTTGTATTAGTACCTTTCTATTTGCCTGCACTAAAGCAGATTTTAGGTGAGATTTTATTAGAAGGTGTCACTTTAGTTTGTTGTTGTGTATCCACTCCATTAACCTAGCTTGATTCTGTTCCTGTCTCTACAGGTATGTATCTACATTTTACTCAAAATCTTTTGTATATACTCATGTATCATGGCATTGCAATGTCTGTTTGCTAAAAATTAATATAATATTTAAATATGTATATAGTCTTTATTACTCACATAACTTCCAGTAAAGTTTAGCCCTGGTGTTTACAGTCATTAAGATTTCTTTTAATGAGTCAGATTAAGATTGTCTTTAACAAAATATGTCAGACAGTGCCACGAGGTACTGCCATCTTGAAAAGCATTGATCTGATTCAGTACCAATAACAGCCAGGACCAGTACTGACGAGCTGAAATTACTGTATTTGGTATGATTACATCAGGATAAATTGTTCCTGAAATTGATCCTGGTCCAGGCTATAGCAACAGCCTCGATTTAGCAATAATGGCCATCAATGCTGGACCGTTATCGAATCACGCCTGATCCAGGCCTGATAACCATCAATCACAGATAAGGCATGGTAACTCTTGGGCATGTATCTGTGACAAAATAAGAGTGACAGAGCATAATGTTAGGAGAAGAAAGTCTTAATTTTTACTATGGACAGGTCTCTTTAAGTGATTATAAAATTACAGGGTGTCACAGAACCAGTGCGCATGTGTGACCACGCCCACTTTTCATTAAATGGAAATGAAATGGCATATTGGTCAGAAAAAAGCTTTCGTAGTTTTGGTAACAGTGGAGTTTTTGTTAAAGGGAGGTCCGTTTTTATTTAAAAACAGGGATAATGAGTTGGTACATTTCATTTCTTTCATTATAAGGAAGTTTGCATTAATGAGAAATTTTGTTATCAATGGTTTCACTGTACAGAAAAAAGCCATTTTAATTGGACTTTAAGCAGTAGGGTTAGATAAAGCTAATCTCAAAGGCCTCCTCACTAAGCACATGTGCTTATGTGCGTTACTGCATATATTAACGGTGGGATGAAGGCTCTACTTTAGTTATCGATAGATTTGAAAAAAGATAGCAGCCGCTAGCTCCTTAGTTTCTCTTTTGTAACTTCTACATTGTTACTTGTGTTATTCCTGATGCCTACTCCAACTACCACATCTGGTCCTTCGGGATGATCTAGGTCTTCTTGTTATACCAGCACCCCTTCCCTCTCACTGGTGCAGGAGGAGGTAGTCGCTGCCACTCAACTTGCAGTGAGGAGAGAAGTTCTGTCAGCGGTTGCGAGAGAAGTTGAGGCTGCCGTCTACAGGGCTGTATCCATGGCTATTGCTCCTACTCCTCCAATTATCCCACATATACTAGTATCTGCTGTGGCTAGAGGTAATGGCTATGCAACTCGCTGATTTGACCTATTTAAACATAGTAAGATTGCCTAGTGTCTATTTCTTGCATGGGCACGATTTTATGGCCAACTTTCTTTCAATGTTTTAAGTTTGTACTGCTCTGCAATAGTTTGAATCCATGCAATTGGCGAGATACCCTCAAACTGGAGAATTCCGCCTGTACCAATATGCTTGTACGCTACATACATTCCTAAGATGACCAGAGATGGGCCATGCCTGGCACAAGCTGCCCACACATTTGTTTGTTTGTTCTCACTCACTTTTACAGTTACTTTCTCGTCCTCTCATTTTGCCCACAGGCTTTTTCATCTCAGCTCCTATCGTTGTCTCTTCCGTGGCGACACTGCCCTCAGTTAGTGATGCATTGATAGGAGTGCTGCTTACGAGCGGAGCCTTTCCCAATTTTCCCTTCGGCTCTGGGGAGACACCAGCTGCAGTCATTTTCTCTCTGTCCTTTCCACCAGTCTTGGGAAAGTGGAGATCAAATCCAGCTCTCTTGTGGAAATTAAAGAGCTTATGCTGGATAATGCCACCCTAAAGCTCCAGACATCTTAACTGGGGGTGGCTCAGCTGGTAGCTCATCTCAAGCAAAATTAAGAGTGATAGAGGACCCCCTTCGTGGGCCATCTACATTTTAAGCATCCTATCAATATCAACAACAGGGGAAACTAGCTGCTTATGCCCAGGTGATCATACACTTTGCCCAGAGGCACGGAAGTCGAGCTGGCAAGCCTATGATTGGCTTTTTTGCCAGCAGGCAGTTGCAGGATCGAGCCTTCTCCCCACCACAAGTGTGTTTTCAGGTGCAAGGTTCTCCTGTCAATTATGCAATGGGGTGGACCAGCTCCAGTCCTCTTGCGCCCTACAGACAGGGTAGTTCCCCTCCAGAGTAGAAATTGAGGCTGGCAAAAGTCAGCGGAAGATACAATAAAGGAGAGTGCAGTCACTCATCAAAGGCTTGCAAATTTTCACAAGCTTGCCTTGCTTGTGGTGCTCCTTACCCCATTTCAGGATGCAATAAGTTCAAGCTGTGTCAGAATGTCAGCAAATAGTTCTCATTGTTCCAAACTAACAAGATTCAGAGTATATTTTGCCTATTTGTACAATGATATGCATTATATGTCATTATATGACTTGTATATATATATTTATGTTGATTATCATGACACTAATTACCTATCAGTCACTTTTATTCATGGGTTTTATTAGTTCAATTTATTTAAGTTATTACATTTGTCTGGTAGAAATTTTGTCCCCTTTAGCAGCAACAAGCCCATCATTCACAGACGATTTGCTATGCCTGATCATTCCTTAAATAATGGGTGTAGTTAGACAGTAATGTGTGTGGTACGTAGAGAGTATGTATGTCAAATTTATTACAAAAATTTGTTCATATTGTTTGCTGACTTAATTATTACTCCCACTGGACTACATTTATGATCTCATTCTTCCTTTCTAGTTGCAGGCAACTTGGTGGAAGGCTGCTATAGGTTCATAAATAACATCCTTGCTCTGGAGGCTGTGTCTATTTAGGGACTCCTGCTGGACCTCCCCCCCTGATGTCGCTAGTTTCTTGCCACTACAAAAGGGGGAGCCATTCCTCAGCCACCTCCAAGACTGGATTTGAGCTAGATATCTCAGGAGGATAAGTTTAGGATAGGGGTCCCACCCTCCCCATTCTTAGAGTCGGTGGGCACTAACGGCATATCTGCCTTATTGAGAGAGTCTTTTATCCACAGCAGTGGACAACCATACCAGCCCGATAGGATTCATTCTAAAGAAAAATTGTCCCGGGAAATACAGGCTCATTGTCACTTTCTCTGGCCCAGAAGGGGCCAGTGTCAACGACAACATTAACCAAGCCCATTCCTCCTTCCACTATACGACAGTGAGGGATATTGTGGAGCTGATCCTGATGGGCTAGTTGATGGCAAACCTGGACCTTAAAGCAGCTTACAGAAAGGTCCAAGTCCACCAAGCAGACTCCCATCTCACAATCTCATGGTGTGACATGGCGTTCAAGCTCCCTTTGGCCCCAGGTCAGTCTCAATCATATTCACAGCAGTCACCGACGGCTTGGCTTGGGTCATGATCTGCTCTGGAATAGTCCATTCAGCCCATTACATGGAAATATCATCTTTTGGCCTCCAGACGCTGAGTGCTGTGCGAATTATCTCACTTCGGCTATCAGCCACGCCAGCAGGCTTGGTCTCCAATTAGAGCTGTCGAAAGTGGAGTGTCCTTTTACTGTCCTCAACTTCCTTTGGATCGAGATTGATTCTGTCACATGAGAACTTCGCCTCCTTAGGAAAAGATACTCCTCTTTGAGGCGTGGTCTCGGACCATTGGGTAACCTCCAGAGTCGCAGCCACTAAGCATCAACTAGATGTCCTAATGGGCATCCTGAGTGATGCTGCAAAGGTCATCACAGTAGGGTGACCTTTCATTAGAAGTCTCATTGATGCAAAGTCCCCACTGAAGGACCTCTCACATTTCACGAGACAGCCCGAGCTGCAAGGCAGACATTGAGTGGTGGGCTGCATTTATTGAAGGTTGGAATAGCACTGGTATCTTCCCGTCAGAAGTATCTAGCCCTTCTGTCACAAAAGACGCCTCAGGCTCCTGGGGATGAGGTGTTTTCCTTTCCAAAGGCCATCTCTGGTTTTCGTTTCACTGGCCCATCTTCTGGAGCCCAGTTAATATTGCAGGTAAGGAGGCTTTCCCAATAGTAATGGTGGTAGCTATCTGGGAACCCCTATTGAAAGAGAACTGCATTTTTATCTACTCTGATAACGCAGCTGTCATCTGTGCTCTGACCAGCCGGTCAGCAAAGGACAATCACGTCTCCCATCTTCTCCTCTGTCTCTTTTTCATTCTAGCACAATATAACGTGTCATATTCAGCCCTGCACTTAGCATGGGACAGAAATAGGGTAGCCCACGCTCTGACTAGAGATAATCTCTCTTTTTGTCTGTCTCTTCCCTCAGGCTCCCAGAACCCCTCCTCAATCACGGACCACCTACTCTCCAAGCTGCAGGACAACAAACTCGTTTGGACATCAGCCTGCTAGAGAGAGCTGTTCAGGGCTTCTTTAGCCACGGTTTAGCCCAATCCTCAAAATCCTCTTACTCCACTGCTCAGAGACATTATGCATCTTTCGGTTCTCATCTCCAACTCTCCCTCTTCCCATATCTGAGAAAACACTGCATTTTTGCTGCATACCTGGCCAATCAAGGCTTCGAGTCTGGAACGATAACTTCTACCTATCTGGCCTCAGGGACCTGCAGAATGCTGCAGGCCTTCCAGCCTCTCCCACAGACTCATGGTCCTGGCTGGCTACACTACGTCAGAAGGGAGATCAAGAGGTCGCTGGGATCCCCCTATTACGGCATTTGTGATAAGACAACTAAGGGATAGTTGGCCAGAATTGATCCATTCTCGGCCCAATTTCCTCAACGAACTCCTTTGAGCAGCGGCTTGCTCAACCTTTTGCAGCTTCTGCACTGAGTGAGCTGCTCTCCCAAGGATTGAGAGACCCTCCTCCTCTGCTCCTACTAAATACTGCCACTGATAGCCACTCCTCCCATTGTTTTTCTCTGGCCATATCAAGAGGTCCAAAACCAACACATTCAAGAACGGAACTCATATAGTTCTCAGAAAGGCAGATAAGCTGATTTGTCTAGTCCTGTCGTTGGTTAATTATCTCCTCCTGTGACCTAATATTTATGGATTTCTCCTTTTGCAGGAGGACGGGTCCCCCTTCTTCAAAGTTGAGATGATCTCAGCAGTGCGATCAGCCCTACTCAACGTGGGTCTGAGCCCAGTCCTGTTTGCTGCGCAAAGCTTTAGGATTCGGGCAGCAAACACTGCAGCAGCAGCCAAGGTCCCTGATCACATCATCAAGTACCTAGGGAGATGGTCCTAGGATGCATACCTTCTGTATGTGAGAGTGGAGGCGGACCTTTAAGTGTCACAGATCTCTTCAACATTGGTAGGGTGTCTCTCATGCTAGCCTATTCACTCTCTCCCACCCTATTTCCTTCAATGCTGTCTCATCTTTCCTCCTCTTCCAAATCTAAGTTGTTAATATTTAATCAATCGTTTATTTAGTGACTCCACTTATGTTATTATTAGCAATGTCATGTATATCATTTTATTAACATAGTCAGACGATAATTCACAAGTTCTTTAATTGCTTACAATAATAATAAGTAAAAAACCGAAATATGAATGTCTGTCCTGACAGTTCAGATGCCCAATATTTATCTCCATTTATCACTTTTCGAAACACCTTAGGGAAGGCCACCATCTAGACAATTTATGCCTAAAAATGGGTCGAGCAATTTAATGCAATTGCATAATAGATAGCCTCGGTTTACTAAGATAGTAACCACATCAACATTTAATGGTGTACCCTTGCTCGACTAGCGAGACAAAGGGCATCTCCACGTCCCACCATTTGTGGGCTTGTTGATTGTTGGCTTAGGCCTTATCTGATGCCTTGGCAAGGCAAATCATGTCCAAGCTGGGCCTTAACTCCTCTCACCTCTAATAGCCAATTGTGAGGATTAAAGGTGGCTGAAACCGATCAAAGCCCACTACAATACGTAGTGTGCCTTCTTGGCAGTGGACAAATAAGCGATGGAACTCGCATTAGATTCTGCTACAACTAGAGGTAAGCCCGATCAGATAAAGTTATTTTCAAAGTTTGCATGTCGTGTCCATTCATGTAGTAAATGAAACCACGCCTACCACATAAAACCACACCAAATATCAATTATTAAATGCGGAAAAAAGTGCTTTTGCCTCGCTTTTGACTGCATTTGAACTATCTTTTTGTGTATTATGGACACCAAAAGAGTGATCTAATGCCCTGTCATTCATGGTTACTTCAAGTTCTGGTAAGTTTTGTCATTACCAAGTTAAAAGGATATTACGTTTTCTAGTGCTAATAAAGTCCTTCTTTATGACTTGTTTTCAATGCATCATCCACGCACTTCATTCAAATCCAGCCATCGCTTCTTCTTGAGATTACACGTAATATTGTAAATTTAGAATTATATTTAAGATCTTTATATGTTAGATTAAAATAGTTAATAGTCTTTGCACTTGTTGATGATTCCTATAAAATATTGTGTTTCATAATGTTTCTTTTAGTTACTGTTGAAGCAATGGCTGCTCCCTTACTTATTGGCCTCCTCCTTCCCTTCCTATTTGGCCTTTTCATGGGACACCTCCTCTTCCTTGGCCTCCTCCTGGCCACTTCCTCTTCCTCCTTCAATCCCATGTCCTTCACCACATCCCTGTCCTTGGCCCCTTCATTGCCCCCTTCTAACAATAAAAATAGATAAAGTTATTATTTATTACATTAATGCTCCATAGTTATTTTGAATTTCTTTACCTTCTCTCTCACTCTGTCTCCCCTCCTGTGCCTGTCCTCCTTTGCCTGTCTCTTCTGTCCCCCCTGTTTCACTACCTGCCACTATTCATTACTTTTCTCTTCCTACTTCTTTTAGTTCCAGATGTCCCAGTTTACAATGGCATAAAGCCTTTAATGTACACTTTAATATTGTTTACTTTTAAGTGCTGTCCAAAAATGTTCTAAGTCTTTATTATTTTATAAGTTTAAATTTTTGTTTAATTACAAAAAGGGCCTGCCTTCGTTCTTCTTACCTAATGGTTGTAAGTACATGTAAAACTATTGAAGCAAAGGTACTTTTTAAAACTATGGTCCTTCTAAAATCTGCTTGACTGCAACAGTTATTAAATTGCAATTATGAAATAAACTGACTTAAGCTGTTTCAATGTATTTAAAACAATGTCATGTATAGATGTATGTTTCACCTTTCAATCTTACTGTTGTCCATTGTACTGTCTCTTTCTCCTCTTTGTCTATAACCCCTTTCTCCCTGTGATCCTTTTCTGCTATAAAAACAGTTATTTTTTGCTTTTAATGTACAACACAAACATGCAAACAACCTACCAAGTTGATCGACCAAAAAAGGCATTAGTTATTATTGTAAGGTTACACATTCCCAACTTACAATCAGATGGATGTACCTCAATGAGGATATCAATTGGGGCAGCCGTTACTTTTTGATTTTGAACTTCAGTTTCAGTTGTCTTACTATATATCCTTAAGGTCACGGTTGACTCATGGTGTTCTTTGATTGGCTGTGAATGACACAGTGACTGTTGTTTAGGTATTCTCCTCCCACACATTAAACTAACACAGTTAGTCACACATTGTAACTAACTTTCTCTCACTCCGTTGAAGCTGGCCTCACATTTGTTGTCGCATATTCCGATCTTAGCTTAACTAAGATTTTTGCGGAATTCCTTAGTGAAATTTATGGTAAAATGCGTGGGTAGCTCCTCCGTTATTTCCAAGGTTAACGAAAAGCTTCCCTTCTGTTGGCCCTTATCTCTTCTTGCTCTCTATTTCAGTCTGTCTTTCTCTCTCTACTTTATAATTAATTCATTAGTTTTTCTGTATTTCAAGGTAGTGTATCTTCCAGAATCTGTCATGTGTTCCTGTGGTGCTCAAAGCTAAATTGAATCTCTCATCTTACATTAATCTATTTTTATTTCATTTATTTGAAATTAATATTTTAAAATTATTCTCTTTGTTATAATGAAGACAAATTATAGTATTTAATAAGTAATATTGATAAAATCAACATGACAAAAACTCGTCAAGTGCTTAATTTTACGTTCATAACTTACTAACCAAGCCTAATTAATCTAAAATATTTAAAAGTAATCATTATTAAAAATCATCTAGTGATTTAGTTGTAGCTATTGTAAGATAGGTTGCTATAATGCCAGGCATGAGTACAGGGGGTGCATCCCTCATCTGGGTAAACTCACTGAGCCAAGCTGCCCATACATTTATACATTAGAAAAGCACAAACAATTAGTCATAATGCCTGAATATGTGCATGTACATATACAAAGAGGATTTGAAGTACTAATATTGATACTTCATTCAAATAACAGAAAGAATCTCACTGTGAATGCCTACAAGCACATGTACATGTACATATGCTGGTTGATTGTAACAATTAGTGTATGGACTCCTCCCAGACAAGAGACACTCACATTATGATTACCAACATTAAAATACACAATTAAATGAATTTCTTGAACTTGTCAGGCCTTTAGAGTATCATAACAATGACAAAAAGAAAAAAATCATATTCCTCCATTGTTAAGAGTATCTGGACCTCACCCAGACAGGAGACATTAGATTATGATTGCCAACATTACAATACGCAATTAAATGAATTTATTGTGTATGTCAGACATTTAGTTGATCATGATAATGGCAAAATAATAACAAAGTTATCGTATTCCTCCATTGATCTTTCTTATCATTATCTATGTCATTTCTGTAATTTTTCTTTCTGTCATGACTCTTAAACGAGAAGGTGCGGTATAAAAGGCGGTGCCCTGGGCATGGTGGCTTCCGTTTTTTTGACGGGTAAAAATGTCTGCTCTAGATGACGTTGCTTCTTCAAGGAAAAATGCAGGCAGAGAGGGGTTTGGTACAATATTGAGTTACATTTTACTCTCAAAGAAGACAAGGACCAGTTCTAGTTAGGCTTGATCGAGTTAAGGGGTTTTAGGCACTAAAAAAAGGCGCTGGAAATGCTGTCTCACATTTAGTCCTGAAAGAGGGTCAGTTAGAGGCTCTATCACATGATACTTGTTATACTTAATACTTCAGGTAGTTATAATGTGTTTCAAATTAGTGTTAATATAAAAAATGGTATTGGTGATGGGGGACAAAGAGCAGCCATTTTGTGCATAGATATAGGATTGGTTATTGGGAGGCACATGTTGGTGATAGTGTTGTATGGTTGACCAAAGGGTGATCAATTACAGTCAGGTTTAATTTATTATTATTATTATTTTATTATAATAATTATCAAAATTATATTTATTTATATTATTACTATTATTATTATAGTATGAGTCATGTGATTTGTGCTGAATTTCAGTTCAATGATAGTTGAGTCCTGTAATCGTAACTCAAGTTTATTATGTCGTAGATACAGAAGTAAGTATAATGTGAATGTAAAGTAATCGTACATTAATTGGCATTAATATTTTTAGGCTCGTACTAGCATATACTTTTGCTGGTATATTACCATCACAGTACTGCCATATTTTGATCGGCATTACTTGGTACATTTGGGAAGAAGTACACAACTACAGGAAGCTTCTCACCATCCCCATATCTATTCAACTCTGTTATTCTATATGCTTCATAATTTAGAATAATATAATTTTTGTATTTACTACTTCCAGTGGATCGTTGAATGTTGCAACTGCTACCAGTACTAGGATCTGATTGAGGACGAAGTGGGGGTCTTTTGCTGTTACCACTTCTAATTGATGAGGGTGCCAGATAATTGGTAGTCGGCAAGGCCTTCTGGTCCCGGTGGTGGCAGTTCCTGGGCTGGTTTTTTATGTAGTAATGAGGGCTATGCCTTTGCCACTATCACTTATAACCTGCCTGACAGCATTATTGACCATGTTTGTTAGGCTGTTGACAGATTTTCAGAATATACAATATAAATATTTGATAATAATGTAAAAAATTATTACTTGAAGTCAATTATACCATTTCTCTTCTTGCCATGCTTTCTACCTGTACTTGTAGGTTAACTCTCTCGCCTTTACTAATTTTAATGTTTTTATAATGCATTTTGCTAGTGATTTAGCCATGATAAGAACAGTGCCAGTGCGAAAAACCATTTTGTTATTTTCAAATGTGGCCACCACATTGTGCCCAGGGCTCCTCCTTTTATACTGTGACGGGCGGAAGCAATTCTATGACGTTGCGTCGATAGTTTTATAGTGCACCTTCTTCTTTATAAACTATTTCCAATCTTTTTTCCTTTTCTCTTTTCTCCCTAAATCCCTTCTTTCTTCTCTTTTTGTTGTCCTTTCCTGTATTACTAATAATAGTTGTTACGACCACACTACACTGTTATTATTAATTATACATGTACTTATTTATTATTATTATTCCATTATTGTGAAGTAGTAAAAGAATATTATAATTATTATTGTGATCATTGTTGTTATTATTATTATTTACCATTATTATTATCATTAATGTGACGGTAAAATTGAAGTAAATTGAATTTTGTTACGGAATTATGACATACCAAGAAATACTGAAGTTAATCAAGCCAGCCTTTAACTAGAAAAAGTTTGAGTATGACAAGTAAAGAGTGAAGTTATTAAGTTTGGCTCTTGCTGCTAGGACCAGGTCCTTGCATCAAATCAAGCCTCATATTCTCTTTGTAGCCTCACATTCATGGTTAAGAAGTTGCGTGGGTGTGTGAAATTCCTTGTAATTAGTAAGGAATGCGAGGCTGGGCAAGGTTTGGCTAGCTTCAGCAACATCTTTCTCTTGGCCCTTGGCCTTCTCTTTTGAATTAATAAGTTTTAAACAAAAATTAGTGTTTGTGTTCATGTTGACTTCTCATGCACATACTAGTGCTACACATTTGTTTTCTAAAATGGGGATCCATAGTTTGTTTGGGTTAGCGTGACAAACTAGTTACTCTCCTATAGAGGATCAATAGTTTGAATATTTGGCATTCAAACTAGTTCCACTCCTGTTTTAGGGGATTAATAGTTTGAATGGCATTTAAACTAGTTTCACTCCTTCAGGGGATCAATAGTTTGTTGTCGAAAAACTAGTTCCTCTCATGTTGAAAGGGAATTAGTAGTATGTGCATTACATAAACTTATTTCTGTGATTCATTTACTGATTGCATGGACAAGTTTTACTAGTATGACCAATTTGACGATAATTACCACATTTTCTTTGTGTTGCAGGTGGTTCTAAAGATTTCCCTGGAGCTTCACATCACACTCCAAAGATACATTTCCTTGGAGTAAGACAGTAACTTGGACCTGCTTGCAGTGGACTTGAAGCATAGTGAACTTATAGAAAGGTAAGTAAGGGAGATAGACTTATATATCATGACATTAATGTTATCTGCTGAGCATAATCGAAGCTATAATAATAAGCATCGGAAGTGGCCTTGTCTGTGGGGGAAGGCAATTGTCTGCCGCATCAGTGTACAGCCCTTTTAACAATAATTGTGCCTCTTTTAATACATCCTTATAGTACTCCCTTTCCTTTTTAACAAGACTTCTGTGATCTAGTGCCTTTTGCATTGCCTGAAAGTGATAAATATATTACTTGCGTAATTACAGTACTAACTTAACTCACTTATCCTTTCATCTGATTGCATGTTAGCACTACTTATAATCAGTCAACTTATCTCTAAACAAGTTGCACACAAGTCAGACATAGGCTTAATTTTTTTATAAAAGGTGGCTAGCATCACCACAACATGTTGAATGTTGTTTCAGCACATGCTTTGACATAAAGCCCTTCACATGATTCCGCATACTCTAAGCATACCTGCCTTTTAGATCTACTGCATACTAAGAACTTATTCTCGTAACTTTTTATTCCATGTATTCCAGGAAGACTGATACCACAGACTTAGCATAATTTCTCATGAACACAAGAACCCTAAAATTATCAACATAAGTCAAAGCATAGTTTTGCGTGTTTCCAACATTTCCATGAACTTTAATACATAACACTTAATTGTAAGTCTCATACCTCGGTATTAATCCATTCATTTTCTAGTTTTTCATGATTTCTTCACACCTGCTTTTGCCACATGCATGTAGCTTCACAATTGTTACTCTACATATCTAGTTAAAAAATATAATTAATTATGTGTTGTTTCACTCATAGTTACAAACCTTATGACCTTGATACATGAATGTAACAAATTGCCACTTTCTCATTTTCTGTCACCTGTGATTGCCAGTTGACAATTCCCCCATAGTAGATGTGGCTGCCATTTGAATAATAATAGCAATCTCTTGAACAGGCTTCGCCATGGCTTGTATGTCACATTTGTATGTTTTTAGGTAAGAGTGACTCAACAGTGCATAGCAATTATCTGAGCAAACACATCCATGTTGAAAGAACTTTAATTATTCTTCTTCCTCCCGTAGGTCTTCCTTCCTCATGTCATCACAATAGTCAGTAGTTAAAGTAGTTGGAGCATCAGGTGTCGCTGATTCTAAATCAAGATCTGATACTTGTAGCTCCACGACCACCTCAGGATCAATCAGTGGTGGATTAATATCTTAATTGCAATCTTCTTTCTCTTCCATATCTTCTGCTTCTTCATACACTATCTCTTATCATTTAACAAATACACTGTATAACTAAGTGTAATATAATAATATTGTGCATTTACATAGGTGATAAAATGTCATTGTTGTGATAGCTGACCGCTATTCACCACTGTTTGCAGTTCACTTTGAACAGACAGGGCCTCCGGTTTCCATGGGATGACGTGATCTCAACACTGCTCAAGTGATATCTTTGAATGAGTAATGTCTTCTGAACCAAGCAGGACAAAAGGATACTCATGTGACCTGCGATGGAGAATTGTATGGCACTGTGTTGCTTTAAATCACGATTATCGTACCACAGCCCAGGCATTGTGTATTAGCATAGGGACTGTATACAATGTAATGGAAATCTTTTCTGCTTCAGGGGATGTTGCAGCAAAAAAGGCCCCACGACATCCATCACTTCATGCTCTGACTATAAAGACCTTTTTGTCATTAGTATGGTTTTAGAAAACCCCAGAGTGGAGCATCATGAAATTTGTGAGGCTGTGGCAGAAGCTACAGGACCTGAAGTGTCCTTATCTACTACTTGCAGACTTTTGAGGAAGTATGGTATCACTAGGAAAACAAAACAGTCTGTTGCAACACAAAGAAGTTTGCAATTACTAAGGCACTTTATGGCACATGCTCTGACATTTCCAAATCACTTCTTTGTGTGGGTGGATGAATCTGGTGCAGAATGTAGGAATTTTATGAGAAAGAATGGTTACTCATTACGAGGAGAATGAGCAATATATCGTTTTGTAGTAAGAGGAAAAAGGAGCAATGCCATTGCAGCAATATCCACCATAGGCTTGATTTCTTACGAATTTTATCAGTTGAGTGTCAATTGAGACCATTTTTGTGACTTCATCAGGGGAAATGTCATTCCTAACATGCCTCCATTTGATGGTCTCAATGACAGGTCTATTTTAGTAATGAACAATGCATCAATTCACTGTACTAATTCAGTAGTCGACATTCTTAATAATGCTGGAATTCTAGTTCAGCACTTACCACCCTAGAGCCCCAATTTTAATCCAACTGAAGAAGCTTTCAGTTATGTGAAATATTATCTTAAGAAACATGAAGAATTTTTGCAAGAAGTTCCATCACCTATGACCTTATTATCAGCAGCAATTGAAAGCATCACCACTGATAATTTTGTTGCATGGATTAAACATGCTGGATATTAATTATTTATTATTATTATTATTACTACTGCTATCAATGAACATAACTATTACAGTTTTATCATCATCATAATTGGCTCCATTATGAATAAATTATAACGAATTACGATTGATCATGAATAAATGATTATGATTAAATGAATGACATAATACATTAAGATTTGTCACTTTCTCATACCATTGAGGTCGTGAAAAATGTTCTTTTGAAGATCATCATATTGCTCCTTAGTGATTGCACTATTATCAAGTAAGTCATGACCCTTTCTTAATTAATCAATACAATCGCCATGCATTGATGTTGCTTTCAAAGATGTAGAATTAGTGTTAGTATGAGAAAGCTATAGTTTAGAAGACTGGCCAAAAAATGGTTTATCTGGAGGAATATCCATTGAAGTGTGTTTCTTCATCTCTATGAGATGTGCCAATGTTCTGAATTGTTCCATCGTGTAATTACCAGTGGCTTCATGCATACCTGAAAATTGTTTAACAATCTCATCTACTTCCTTAAGCTTGTCTGATATAGCTTGACTACATGTAACCTTCGTCGATTGAGCTCCAGAAGTGTTATCATTAGTCGAGTCTTCTGTTGAGCGTGCACGATTTGAGGTTTGTTGTGCCAAGTCATAATTTTGAAAGTAAGTCCAAGGCATAACTTCCTGAGAACTTGAATGAATATCATATATATCACTTAAGTCTTCTCCATTATTTAGCCACCTCTGTTTACCTTTCACTCCACGCCCAGGCTCAATATATCCTACTTGCTCGGGTGGACTATTGCCTATTTTATCACAACATGCTTTCACTAGTTCTTTCAATTCTGCAATAGTCTGAAATTTTTTTTCACACAAAGCCTGTGCACGTCATACTTCGATTTACAAGACTGATTGATGATTGTTACCGAATAATGTAGATCCTCTTTTGGGCTACAAGCTGTGGCTTGACAAGCAGCACAATATCCTTGAAACATAAGAGCACAAGTGACTGACAGTTTCTAACACATATACAATCAGTAATTATGACAAGACGAGGCACCAGATTACAGTAAAGCCTCAGTGTAAAACTATTTTAGATTTTCCAAACCCCTTTGTATCTTTGAGGCTTGGTTTCTCATGTTATTCACCTGTTGGCCTGCCTGGTCAGCCTTTCCAATGATGAGAGGCCCAAGAAAATATGATACTGCCATCTTACAGGCCTGTGGTATAATGAGTCAAGTGAGTGATCAGTTGCATAATGTAGGTGGGGCTAACACGCAGCTAGCTAAGCTGGTGTTCAGAGTGAACTGCAAATTGCGGTATATAGCAAACTGTGTTATGAATTAGCTTACCACTAGTTTCATGACAAAGGTGGTCCCCAGGGACTGAAGCGATGTAGTCACTGTCTGAAAGACCTATTTCTTCAATTAACAAGCAACCACTGTGTCTTTCTGCAGACATAGTTTTAAAAGTACTCTTCTTCGTCTGTTATACTTTAAATAGTTGCTATAGACACTCCAAGGTTACCTTTGATGCATTAAAGCCCTCCGTTTTTATTTTGTGTTCGCTTCGTGTAATATTCTCTGTACAAAATCAATGATAAATGTGGAAGGGCTTATGACTCAGCAAAGAAGGCTTGCTACCCCCAATTTTGGTATTAAATGAAAGGATTTTGTTTATATAACATGTTTCTGTGACAAAATGAATTTCTCCCAGGTAGAGACTTTTCATGATTATGAGCCCACAGCTCAAAATGATAATTCCCGCAGGGAGCCTGATTTTCTCATATTGGGTCACATATAAAGCATTTACGAGTGTTTCACGAAATTAAAAATGTAATATGTGACCATAATTGACAAAAGGGCCCTTATGGCGGATTTTAAAATTCATAGTTATAATGGAAAATATCAACCTGTGAGTGCTTTGTTAGACAATCATAGTTTCTAAAAGTTTCATGGTAACTTTATGCATCCTGTGGAGTAATTTTATGATAACTGGGGCTCAGGAAGTTGGATTTCTTAGGCTAGAAAGACAAATTTCACTACCCGGCATAAGGTACCTTTTGTCAATTATGGTCACATATTCTTTTGCAATAATTTTGGTTAATATGACAAAATGGCTGGAAAAAAGGTTTTATCTTCTTTCAAAGTACTGCCATTTGGTGGAAAAAATAAACCATTTGAATCTTCATATTTAACGTCGTCAAAAGTTTACATACGGATTGTCTACACAATATACATTAGCTCTTTTGATATACAATTAGATACTCCTAACACAAAAAGTAATACAACTGTATAACAGTATAGGACACAATGCTACACTATTAAGATAAGTTTTACGAAACTTAAGTACACAATACACATTATAATCTCTTATATACAATTTGATACTCCTAACACATCAAGCAATACTTTATCACAGTGAGGGACACTATGCTACACAATTAAGGTAAGTTATACTAACAATAATTACACAATACACATTACCATCTTTTATATACAATTAGATATTACAGACACAACAAGCAATACAAGCGTATCACAAGGAAGGACACTATGCTACACTTTTAAGGTAAGTTATACTAATAATAAGTATAAAATACACATAACGATCTTTGATATACAATTATATACTCCTAACACATCAAGTTATACATCTGTATAACAGTAAAGGACACTATGCTCCACTACTAAGTTAAGTACACATTACTCATTATTTTTTAATATAAAATTAGACACTTTTAACACGTCAAGCTATACAACTATAGCAGGAAAGAACACTATGCTACACTATAAGGGTAGTGTAGACTCAAACTCTTACCACAAGTGATGTACAGTGCCGTAAGGAATGAAGACAAAATATCTGACATATCATCAAATCTTTTATGATGTTGAAGGATCATTCAAAACATTCTTCACCCGCAAATATCATGACAATAGTTATCATGTTAAATATAATCTTTTCAGAAAGAATGTAAGAAACTGTTTTAAATGTTTTGTCTATTCTTTTCCACTATATCCTAGCAAGTAGAAATAGAAGGAAAACATACAGTCTGCTTTTTAAGCGCTCAATAGTCTACCTTTTTCTCAGAGCGCTAACAGGGAAAGCACACCATAGCTAGAATGGTCACTGGATTTTTGATGGTTGATGGCTAGAAGAAAGAGAGAACGAGTAACAAACTACAACCTAAATCTCGAGCGCTCAATATGCTACACCAATTTTTTTGACCACCTACTAATTAGGAATGCTCAAGCCACTGTAACTATCTTCCTTTTCGTTGAATAAATTATTTTACGCATTCTTGCATGCATGTGACATAATACATGTTCGTCCTTCCACTCATTCTTACAATCTTTGATTAAACATTTTGTCCCTTTACCAAGAATAGATTCACGTCCTTTTTTAAAGTTTAGTATACAGTATACTGCTATTGCAATTTTAGTAACATAACTTACATGTATTGCAGCAACATGATACAAGCATAATTTAACTTTGTCTTGAAACCTGTTTTGTTCCCTTTATAGAACAGTCGACATATTGCGACTGAAATGATTGATTATAATTGTTTAACACTTTATGAATTTTACTATCAAAATATATCCATCAGTCAACATGTCATGAGTTATCTTTTCAGAGCTGTCTCCCAAAGTAGCCATACTTCTAGATAGTTTTAAACTTTAGATCATGCATGTTACATTTGATCTAATAATTCTTTTATTTGCTACTGTTGTTCATTTGAATGACATAAGTATGATGTAAGTGTTACTAACTTTAGCTTGAGTGACAATGTAAGATCCCAAGTGTACACATGGAATTGCTGAATTGTATTACATCATCATGATGAGGTTCTGCAAGCTTCATATCCACTCAGCAGTTATGATTGCTTTTTTCAGTTCTGCGGACTTAAAGAAACCCAGCAGAAGTAAACCTGACGTCATTTGTTACTATTCATTTCAGACGCAAAACATAGTATAAAAGGGGAATGATTGCTTACTTCTTGCTATAGTTCTAAGTTTTTTATTTTGTGTTGGTGCTGAATTTAGCGTGATGTCAAGAAAACAACTGACTTTTAAGAAGCCTTTCTGATATCTAAGAAGAGGGCTGTAATGCTGAGTTTCATGAAGCTGCAATTGAGTTCTTGTCTCCCATAGAGAAGGTCAATACAGGAAGGGAGTTCTATCACAGGAAAGTGACTGATGGAGGAAGCTCCTTGAGGATTGCAGTATTCGACTCTAAAAGTCGATCAAAGTTATCTGCTATTAGTGCAGCTAAGAGCCGAGTCCATCTTACCAACTGCAAAGATAAAAAGAGTAATTGTGACAATGCTCTGCAGGTCATTGTGAGGCCTACTACTGACATTGAGCCTCCCCCAGGAAA